>NC_088396.1:41302910-41602910 GCF_034236695.1 Oncorhynchus nerka
CTGCCCCCTGCCTGCCTGCCTGTCTGTGTGTCTGTGTGCCTGCCTGCCCCCTGCCTGTCTGTCTGTGTGTCTGTCTACTTCCCTGCCTGTCTGTGTGTCTGTGTGCCTGCCTGCCCCCTGCCTGTCTGTGTGTCTGCCTGCCCCCTGCCTGCCTGTCTGTGTGTCTGTCTACTTGCCTGCCTGTCTGTAAGCAAAGCCTGTTTTTATTGTATTTTTTATTTTACCAGGTAAGTTGACTGAGAACACATTCTCATCTACAGCAACGACCTGGTTAATAGTTACAGGAGAGAGGAGGGATGAATGAGCCAATTGGAAGCTGGGGATGATGGCCATCATGGTGGCCATGATGGTATGAAGGCCAGATTGGGAATTTAGCCAAGACACCGGGGTTAACAGTCCTACTCCAGTGGCGCTCGGTGTCGTTTAACATGAGGGGGGACTTGTATTATTTTTATGAGCATGGCCTTATTTCTATTACAGCATATTGGATGACTGTCATTCCAGCTCAATGTAACATCAATAGGTTTAGCTAGGTTACTACATGATACTCACATTTTCCCTACACCCATCATGAGGTTGCTACAACCTAGCCTGTGAATGACAGTTTACAACATTGGGTCACAGGTCGAGAGAAGAATTGGAGTACTCAAGATGACAGACAGTGACACATTTAGTACCGCCTTGCACACTCTGGCCTGCATCTAGCTGATCTAGGTGTAACCATTAGTCCAACAGTTGCAAACAAGAGTTTCTATTGGACAAATTCAGGCATGTTTATCCCCATTCTGTTTGCTGCCATTTTAAGAAATGTTTTTCAACGGAACTGGTGGAATTAATACACCCCTGATCACACGCAAACACAGAAAAAGTAGGTGAACCCTTTGGAATTACCTGGATTCCTCCATAAAGCCGTCATCAAATTTGATCTGATCTTCATCTAAGTCACAACAATAGACAAACATGGTGTGCTCAAACTAATAACACACAAATTATTGTATTTTTCTTGTCTAAATTGAAAACATTCACAGGCTGATGACACAGGCTAATGACTTCTCCAAAAGCTCATTGGAATCAGGAGTCAGCTAACCTGGAGTCCAATCAATGAGACGAGATTGGAGCTGTTGGTTAGAGCTGCCTTGCCCTATAAAAACACTCACAAATTTTGAGTTTGCTATTCACAAGAAGCATTGCCTGATGTGAACCATGCCTCAAACAAAAGAGATCTCAGAAGACTTAACATTAAGAATTGTTGACTTGCATAAAGCTGGAAAGGGATACAAAAGTATCTCTAAAGGCATTGATGTTCATCAGTCCACGGTAAGACAAATTGTCTATAAATGGAGAAAGTTCAGCACTGTTGCTACTCTCCCTAGGAGTGGCTGTCCTGCAGAGATGACTGTAAGAGCACAGCGCAGAATGCTCAATGATGTTAAGAAGAATCCTAGAGTGTCAGCTAAAGACTTACAGAAATCTCTGGAACATGCTAACATCTCTGTTGACGAGTCTACAATACGTAAAACACTAACAAGAATGGTGTTCATAGGAGAACACCACAGAAGAAGTCACTTCTGTCCAAAAAAAAACATTGCTGCACGTCTGAAGTTTGGAAAAGTTCACCTGGATGTTCCACAGTGCTTCTAGCAAAATATTCTGTGGACAGATGAAACTACAGTTGAGTTGTTTGGAAGGAACACACAACACTATGTGTGGAGAGAGAAATGCACAGCACACCAACATCAAAACCTCATCCCAACTGTAAAGAATAGTGGAGGGAGCATCATGGTTTGGGGCTGCTTTGCTGACTCAGGGTCTGGACAACTTGCTATCATCGCCGGAAAAAGTTTATCAATACATTTTGCAGGAGAATGTAATACCCTGACTACACCGCTCACGTCACGTGCAAAATAGATTTATAAATGTATGTTATTCAATTATTGCACCCACACTGCTCGCGCGCATCAACGAGCGTCTGCGTTGCCAAGGGATAAAATAGAAGTCAGTGTTATTTCTGACGCAGATCGCGCTGCAAGTCCTGCTTCTCCCATCTCCTCATTGGTTTATAGAAGCAGGTACCCACGTGCCATCTCCTCATTGGTTATACCCACGTGGGTGATTGAAAGACGAACTGTGTTGCCGGTCGTCATGGTAATACTATGAAAGTTAGGTGCCAATCACCATATAAGTTCAAAGATGAAAAAGCCTGGAAGGAGGAGAGATGACTAGAAACGATTCGGTTAACCGTTTTATGTGTGAATTAATTGTCGGAGTAGAGGACCTTGTGCATCTCAGGTAAAATAACAACTCAATGTTTATATCCCAGGACAAATTAGCTAGCAACAGCAAGCTAGCTAAATAGGACAAATTAGCTAGCAAGCTAACTAATACACGCAGTCAGTCAGGAAAGCTAAGGCCAGCTTCTTCAGGCAGAAGTTTGCATCCTGCAGCTCCAACTCCAAAAAGTTCTGGGACACTGTGAAGTCCATGGAGAACAAGAGCACCTCCTCCCAGCTGCCCACTGCACTGAGGCTAGGGAACACGGTCACCACCGACAAATCCATGATTATCGAAAACTTCAACAAGCATTTCTCAACGGCTGGCCATGCCTTCCGCCTGGCTACTCCTACCTCGGCCAACAGCTCCGCCCCCCCCCGCAGCTCCTCGCCCAAGCCTCTCCAGGTTCTCCTTTACCCAAATCCAGATAGCAGATGTTCTGAAAGAGCTGCAAAACCTGGACCCGTATAAATCAGCTGGGCTTGACAATCTGGACCCTCTATTTCTGAAACTATCCGCCGCCATTGTCGCAACCCCTATTACCAGCCTGTTCAACCTCTCTTTCATATCGTCTGAGATCCCCAAGGATTGGAAAGCTGCCGCAGTCATCCCCCTCTTCAAGGGGAGACACCCTGGACCCAAACTGTTACAGACCTATATCCATTCTGCCCTGCCTATCTAAGGTCTTCGAAAGCCAAGTCAACAAACATGTCACTGACCATCTCGAATCCCACCGTACCTTCTCCGCTATGCAATCTGGTTTCCGAGCTGGTCACGGGTGCACCTCAGCCACACTCAAGGTACTAAACAACATCATAACCGCCATCGATAAAAGACAGTACTGTGCAGCCGTCTTCATCGACCTTGCCAAGGCTTTCGACTCTGTCAATCACCATATTCTTATCGGCAGACTCAGTAGCCTCAGTTTTTCGGATGACTGCCTTGCCTGGTTCACCAATTACTTTGCAGACAGAGTTCAGTGTGTCAAATCGGAGGGCATGTTGTCCGGTCCTCTGGCAGTCTCTATGGGGGTGCCACAGGGTTCAATTCTCGGGCCGACTCTTTTCTCTGTGTATATCAATGATGTTGCTCTTGCTGCGGGCGATTCCCTGATCCACCTCTACGCAGACGACACCATTCTATACACTTTCGGCCCGTCATTGGACACTGTGCTATCTAACCTCCAATCGAGCTTCAATGCCATACAACACTCCTTCCGTGGCCTCCAACTGCTCTTAAACGCTAGTAAAACCAAATGCATGCTTTTCAACCGATCGCTGCCTGCACCCGCTTGCCCGACTAGCATCACCACACTGGATGGTTCCGACCTTGAATATGTGGACACCTATAAGTACCTAGGTGTCTGGCTAGACTGCAAATGCTCCTTCCAGACCCATATCAAACATCTCCAATCGAAAATCAAATCAAGAGTCGGCTTTCTATTCCGCAACAAAGCCTCCTTCACTCACGCTGCCAAGCTTACCCTAGTAAAACTGACTATCCTACCGATCCTCGACTTCGGCGATGTCATCTACAAAATTGCTTCCAACACTCTTCTCAGCAAACTGGATGCAGTTTATCACAGTGCCATCCGTTTTGTCACTAAAGCACCTTATACTACCCACCACTGCGACTTGTATGCTCTAGTCGGCTGGCCCTCGCTACATATTCGTCGCCAGACCCACTGGCTCCAGGTCATCTACAAGGCCATGCTAGGCAAAGCTCCGCCTTATCTCAGCTCACTGGTCACGATGGCAACACCCATCCGTAGCACGCTCTCCAGCAGGTGTATCTCATTGATCATCCCTAAAGCCAACACCTCATTCGGCCGCCTTTCGTTCCAGTACTCTGCTGCCTGTGACTGGAACGAATTGCAAAATCGCTGAAGTTGGAGACTTTTATCTCCCTCACCAACTTCAAACATCAGCTATCTGAGCAGCTAACCGATCGCTGCAGCTGTACATAATCTATTGGTAAATAGCCCACCCATTTTCACCTACCTCATCCCCACAGTTTTTATTTATTTACTTTTCTGCTCTTTTGCACACCAATATCTCTACCTGTACATGATCATCTGATCATTTATCACTCCAGTGTTAATCTGCAATATTGTAATTATTCGCCTACCTCCTCATGCCTTTTGCACACATTGTATATAGACTCCCCTTTTTTCTCTACTGTGTTATTGACTTGTTAATTGTTTACTCCATGTGTAACTCTGTGTTGTCTGTTCACACTGCTATGCTTTATCTTGGCCAGGTCGCAGTTGCAAATGAGAACCTGTTCTCAACTAGCCTACCTGGTTAAATAAAGGTGAAATAAAAATAAATTTAAAAAAACTAGCTAAATTGCCATAAATGTTTAATGCTTTTACCTGTCCCCAAATTAATTTAATTGGTTCAGAGTTTGTTTTGATATTTTAACCTGCGTGTCGTGATTGCGTTTGGTGTAGGGGGACAAAATAAATGTATGCATGATGGCGCACGCACGCAGCTGGTTTGGGTTCCGTGTAAGGCTATCTGTCCGCCAATTGAAGCTCAACAGAAGTTGGATGATGCAGCAGGACAACAACCCAAAACACAGAAGTAAATCAACAACAGAATGGCTTCAACAGAAGAAAATTCGCCTTCTGGTGTGGCCCAGTCAGAGTCCTGATCTCAACCCGATTGAGATGCTGTGGCATGACCCCAAGAGAGCAGTTCACGCCAGACATCCCAAGAATACTGCTGAACTGAAACAGTTTTGTAAAGAGGAATGGTCCAAAATTCCTCCTGACCATTGTGCAGGTCTGATCCGAAGTTACAGAAAACATTTGGTTGTTATTGTTATTGTTTGTGTGTTATTAGTTTAAGCAGACTGTGTTTGTCTACTGTTGTGACCTAGATGAAGCTTAGATAAAATGTTATGACCAATTTATGCAGAAATCCAGATATTTCCAAAGGGGTCACATACTTTTTCTTGCCACTGTGCAAACAGCATGATCACTTTTGCTCGTTGTATTCCTTCTCGCATCAACATGCTCTCCTCCTCTCACCTTTTCCCTTCGCTTGTGGACTTTAGTGCACAACACATCAGCTGTCTGTGACCAGGCGAAAACCTTTGCAAGCCAAACCTTCTTATCATAATCGCTACACACAGCTTACCTACATCGTCATAGCTACTAGAACTAATGAGTAAGTAAACCAGCTACAATCATGCAGCACAGAGTAGGCAGCAAGCAGTTAATTAGTTACACCGGCAGGCCCCGGTGGCAATACATTTATAAAACCAAAAGCTTTTTTGAGTTAACTACTCACCACATTTTATGCATTGCATTGCTAGCTAACTGTAGCTTATGCTTTCAGTTCTAGATCAATTATCTTATCCTTTGAGTGAAAAACATGTCAATTCATGCTGCATGAGCTCTGATAGGTTGGAGGACGTCCTCCAGAAGTTCTCATAAATACTGTGTACGTCTATGGAAGGGGGTGAGAACCATGAGCCTCCTAGGTTTTGTATTGAAGTCAATGTATTCAGAGGAGGACGGAAGCTAGCTGTCCTCCGGCTACACCATGGTGCTACCCTACAGAGTGCTGTTGAGGCTACTGTAGACCTTCATTGCAAAACAGTGTGTTTTAATCAATTATTTTGTGACGTGAATTGACGTGATTGAGGTCAGGGATTTGTGATGGCCACTCCAATACCTTGACTTAGTTATCCTTAAGCCATTTTGCTATCGACTTTGGAAGTATGCTTGGGGTCATTGTCCATTTGGAAGACCCACTTGCGACCAAGCTTTATCTTTCTGACTGATGTCTTGAGATGTTGCTTCAATATATCCACATAATATTCCATCCTCATGATGTCATATATTTTGTGAAGTGCACCAGTCCTTCCTGCAGAAAAGCACTCCCACAACATGATGCTGCCACCCCTGTGCTTCACGGTTGGGATGGTGTTCTTTGGCTTGCAAGCCTCCCCCTTTTTCCTCCAAACATAACAATGGTCATTATGGCCAAACAGTTCTATTTTTGTTTCATCAGACCAGAGGACATTTCTCCAAAAAGTACGGTCTTTGTCCCCACGTGCAGTTGAAAAGCGTAGTCTGGCTTTTTTTATGGTGGTTTTGGAGCAGTGCCTTTTTCCTTGCTGAGCGGCCTTTCAGGTTACGTCGATATAGGACTCATTTTACTGTGGATATAGATACTTTTGTACCGGTTTTCTCCAGCATCTTCACAAGGTCCTTTGCTGTTGTTCTGAGATTGAATTGCACTCATCGTACCAAAGTACGTTCATCTCTAGGAGACAGAACGCGTCTCCTTCCTGAGCGGTATGACGGCTGCGTGGTCCCATGGTGTTTATACTTGTGTACTATTGCTTGTGCAGATGAACGTGGTACCTTCAGGCATTTGGAAATTGCTTCCAAGGATGAACCAGACTTGTGGAGGTCTGCAAATGTTTTTCTGAGGTCTTGGGTGATTTCTTTTGATTTTCCCATGATGTCAAGCAAAGAGGCACTGAGTTGAAGGTAGGCATTGAAATATATCCACAGGTACACCTCCAATTGACTCAAATTATGTCAATTAGCCTATCAGAAGCTTCTAAAGCCATGACATCATTTTCTGGAATGTTCCAAGCTGTTTAAAGGCACAGTCAACTTAGTGTATGTAAACTTCTGACCCACTGGAATTGTGATACAGTGAATTATAAGTGAAATTATCCTAACCGACTTGCAAAAACTCTAGTTTGTTAACAAGAAGTTTGTGGAGGGGTTGAAATACAGGTTTTATTGACTGCAACCTAAGTGTATGTTAACTTCCGACTTCAACTGTACATTCTCTCTCTCTCTTGCTCTCTCTCTCTCTCTCTCTCCATGGAAAATCTGATCTTTATTGTTCGATTCTCTATTGCTACCGGTATGTGTGTGTGTATGCGCAAGGCTGTGTACGTGTGCGTATGTCTAAAATGTATGTTTATGTGTGTATTATCATTTGGGTTGAGTGGCACACTCCAGTCTCCATATCTGATCCTTTTGAGTAAACCCATATGCACCATGTGCTTTAACTTGGCTAACACACCATTAATGGCTCGTTAGGATGTTGACTGGTGGTTAAAAGAGGTTGATCATTAACCCTGTGGGCAAGGCAGCGCCGGTTGTCAAAGCAACCTCTGGCTTCCCAGGCCAGTGGTGTGACCAGGGTCAAGCTCCAGGTAGGTAATGGCAACCGCTGGCTTCCTGGACCAATGGTGTGACCAGGGTCAAGCTCCAGGCAGGTAATGGCAACCGCTGGCTTCCTGGACCAATGGTGTGACCAGGGTCAAGCTCCAGGTAGGTAATGGCAACCGCTGGCTTCCTGGACCAATGGTGTGACCAGGGTCAAGCTCCAGGTAGGTAATGGCAACCGCTGGCTTCCCAGGCCAGTGGTGTGACCAGGGTCAAGCTCCAGGCAGGTAATGGCAACCGCTGGCTTCCTGGACCAATGGTGTGACCAGGGTCAAGCTCCAGGTAGGTAATGGCAACCGCTGGCTTCCCAGGCCAGTGGTGTGACCAGGGTCAAGCTCCAGGTAGGTAATGGCAACCGCTGGCTTCCTGGACCAATGGTGTGACCAGGGTCAAGCTCCAGGTAGGTAATGGCAACCGCTGGCTTCCTGGACCAATGGTGTGACCAGGGTCAAGCTCCAGGTAGGAAATGGCAACCGCTGGCTTCCTGGACCAATGGTGTGACCAGGGTCAAGCTCCAGGTAGGTAATGGCAACCACTGGCTTCCTGGACCAATGGTGTGACCAGGGTCAAGCTCCAGGTAGGAAATGGCAACCACTGGCTTCCTGGACCAATGGTGTGACCAGGGTCAAGCTCCAGGTAGGTAATGGCAACCGCTGGCTTCCTGGACCAATGGTGTGACCAGGGTCAAGCTCCAGGCAGGTAATGGCAACCGCTGGCTTCCTGGACCAATGGTGTGACCAGGGTCAAGCTCCAGGTAGGTAATGGCAACCGCTGGCTTCCTGGACCAATGGTGTGACCAGGGTCAAGCTTCCAGGTAGGTAATGGCAACCGCTGGCTTCCCAGGCCAGTGGTGTGACCAGGGTCAAGCTCCAGGCAGGTAATGGCAACCGCTGGCTTCCTGGACCAATGGTGTGACCAGGGTCAAGCTCCAGGCAGGTAATGGCAACCGCTGGCTTCCTGGACCAATGGTGTGACCAGGGTCAAGCTCCAGGCAGGTAATGGCAACCGCTGGCTTCCTGGACCAATGGTGTGACCAGGGTCAAGCTCCAGGTAGGTAATGGCAACCGCTGGCTTCCTGGACCAAAGGTGTGACCAGGGTCAAGCTCCAGGCAGGTAAAAACTCACTCACTCACTCACTCACTCACTCACTCACACAGTCTCCTTCAACTATCCCCCAAACCCATATATTTTCACTACACCTCCTCAGCCTCAGTGTTTTCTGTTTCCTGCTATGTCCGGCTCCCTGTTGTTGCTGGCTTATCGGGGAGAAGGAAAGTAATGAAAGCCAGAGAGATACACGCTACAAACTGGGTCTCGCCTGGCTAACGTTTCTGTGTGTTTGAAATCAGCGGGTGTGAGAATTAACGGTTCCGAACGAGACGCTCATATTCTCTTCTCTCTCTCCTCATATTCTCTTCTCTCTCTCCTCATTCTCTTCTCTCTCCCTCATTCTCTTCTCTCTCCTCATTCTCTTCTTTCTCCTCATATTCTCTTCTCTTCTCTCTCCTCATTTTCTTCTCTCTCCTCATATTCTCTTCTCTCACCTCATATTCTCTTCTCTCTCTCCTCATATTCTCTTCTCTCTCTCCTCATTCTCTTCTCTCTCTCCTCATATTCTCTTCTCTCTCCTAATTCTCTTCTCTCTCTCCTCATTCTCTTCTCTCTCCTCATATTCTCTTCTCTCTCCTCATATTCTCTCTCTCTCTCTCTTCTCTCTCTCTCATTCTCTCTCTCTCTCATATTCTCTCTTCTCATTCTCTTCTCTCTCCTCATATTCTCTTCTCTCTCCTCATTCTCTTCTCTCTCTCCTCATTCTCTTCTCTCTCTCTCCTCATTTCTCTTCTCTCTCCTCTCTCTTCTCTCTCTCCTCATTCTCTTCTCTCCCTCATATTCTCTTCTCTCTCCCTCATTCTCTTCTCTCTCTCCTCATATTCTCTTCTCTCTCTCCCTCATATTCTCTTCTCTCTCTCCTCATATTCTCTTCTCTCTCTCCCTCTCATTCTCTTCTTCTCTCTCCTCATATTCTCTTCTCTCTCTCTCTCTCTCATTCTCTTCTCTCTCTCCTCATATTCTCTTCTCTCTCTCATATTCTCTTCTCTCTCCTCATTCTCTTTCTCTTCTCTCTCTCTCATATTCTCTTCTCTCTCCTCCTCATTCTCTCTCTCTCATATTCTCTCATCATTCTCTTCTCTCTCTCCTCATTCTTCTCATTCTCTTCTCTCTCTCCTCATATTCTCTTCTCTCTCTCTCTCCTCATTCTCTTCTCTCTCTCTCTTCTCTATTCTCTTCTCTCTCTCCTCATTCCTCATTTCTCTCTCTCTCCTCTTTCTCTCTCTCTCTCTCTTCTCATTCTCTTCTCTCTCTCCTCATTCTCTTCTCTCTCTCCTCATATTCTCTTCTCTCTCTCTCCTCATATTCTCTCTCTCTCTCCTCATATTCTCTCTCTCTCCTCCTCATATTCTCTTTCTCTCTCTCTCCTCATTCTCTTCTCTCTCTCCTCATTCTCTTCTCTCTCCTCATATTCTCTTCTCTCTCTCCTCATATTCTCTTCTCTCTCCCCTCATATTCTCTTCTCTCTCTCCTCATATTCTCTTCTCTCTCCTCATTCTCTTCTCTCTCTCCTCATATTCTCTTCTCTCTCCTCATTCTCTCTCTCTCTCCTCATATTCTCTTCTCTCTCCTCATATTCTCTTCTCTCTCTCCTCATTCTCTTCTCTCTCTCCTCATATTCTCTTCTCTCTCTCCTCATATTCTCTTCTCTCTCTCCTCATTCTCTTCTCTCTCTCCTCATATTCTCTTCTCTCTCTCATCTTCTCTCTCTCCTCATATTCTCTTCTCTCTCTCTCATTCTCTTTCTCTTCTCTCTCTCTCTCCTCATTCTCTCTCTCTCTCCTCATATTCTCCTCTCTCCTCATATTCTCTCTCTCTCCTCATATTCTCTCCTCATATTCTCTCTCTCCTCATATCTCTTCTCTCTCTCCTCATTTCTCTTCTCTCTCATTATTTGCCTCAGCATGTCGTTTTTCATGATGTGAGAAAGTAATTCAGGCTGGGTTTGAACATATGAACAAAGTTGGCTGTAGACCTGGGTTCAAATACGATTAGAAATCGTTCAAATAATTTGAGCGTTTGCTTTTAGCCTGCGTGGAGTGGCATAAGCGTAGGGGGTTTGCACGTTTGCAACTATTCAATGGGTTTATTGAACCAGGCAAGCTCAATCAAGTCCAGACAAAGTATTTAAAACAATTTCAAATAGTATTTGAACCCATGTCTGATTGGCTGAGTCGGCCCATGGATAGTGGTGCAATAAACTCCTGGAGGTGATTTTAGGAACATTGAGCCGTGGCCTATTGGCTGACTATGGAAGAATCATTTCCAGAGGTATTCTGAAATTAAAAACACAATTAAGCAATGGGAGGTTCAGAGAGCAGCCTTAGAGGGCTAATACTAAAAGAGGGAGAGACAGAGACGCTAGAGAGAGAGAGAGACAGATGCTACAGAGAGAGAGAGACAGATGCTACAGAGAGAGAGAGACAGATGCTACAGAGAGAGACAGATGCTACAGAGAGAGAGACAGATGCTACAGAGAGAGACAGATGCTACAGAGAGAGACAGATGCTACAGAGAGAGAGGCAGATGCTACAGAGAGAGAGAGAGAGAGAGAGATGCTACAGGGAAAGAGAGAGACAGATGCCACAGAGAGAGAGACAGATGCTACAGAGAGAGAGACAGATGCTACAGAGGGAGAGAGAGAGATACAGATGCTACAGAGAGAGAGAGAGAGAGAGAGAGAGAGACGCTAGAGAAAGAGAGGCCGAGACACTACAGACATAGAGACAGATATGCTAGAGAGAGAGAGAGAGAGATATGCTAGAGAGAGAGAGACAGACAAAGAGAGAGACAGACACTAGAGAGAGAAAGAGAGAGATACTAGAGATGCTAGAGAGAGAGTGTTAAAACACTGTATATATATAATATGACATTTGTAATGTCTTTATTGTTTTGAAACTTCTGTATGTGTAATGTTTACTGTTAATTTTTATTGTTTATTTCACTTTATATATTCACTTTATATATTATCTACCTCACTTGCTTTGGCAATGTTAACACATGTTTCCCATGCCAATAAAGCCCTTAAATTGAAAATTGAATTGAGAGACAGACACAGTTGAAGTCGGAGGTTTACATACACCTTAGCCAAATACATTTAAACTCAGTTTTTCACAATTCCTGACATCTAACCCTAGTAGAAATGCCCTGTCTTAGGTCAGTTAGTGTCCTAACCGACTTGCCGAAACTATAGTTTGTTAACAAGAAATGTGTGGAGTGGTTGAAAAACTAGTTTCAATGACATAAGTGTTTGTAAACTTCCCACTTCAACTGTATATTATCTACTTCACTTGCTTTGGCAATGCTAATATATGTTTCCCATGCCAATAAAGACCCTTGAATTGAATTAAATTGAATTGATAGAGAGAGAGAGAGATACAGAGATGCTAGAGAGAGATAGACAGATGCTACAGAGAGAGATACAGAGATGCTAGAGAGAGATAGACAGATGCTACAGAGAGAGATAGAGAGAGAGATGCTTGAGAGATAGACAGAGAGACAGTTGCAACAGAGAGAGAGAGAAATTTGATCTCAACAGTGGCACTAAAATAACCATCAAAAATGTATTTCATACAAACCCCATATGCAGATGTCTCAAATATTTGCATACAATTGATTTGAATTGGCAACGGCGAGCCTCAGTGCACTTAAACTGAGTTTTCAATGATCAGGTGGTACACTCATTTACATTTGACATTTAAGACATTCAGCAGACTACATTAGTGAGTGCATTCATTTTCATAATTGTTCATACTCCACAGCAGTCGACTTGCCAGTATTCTGTATGAGCATTGGGATCAGGTAGGCAAAAAAAAGGACATAATAACTTGCCTTACTTCATTACTTGGTATAGCAGTGTTGACACTAGAGAATATGGCTGAAATGATACATGTTGAAAGATGAGACATGGGGGGAGTAAGAGTGAAAAACAGAAGCAGAGCTGCAGAAAATCTCCTTGGCACCTACTCAGGATTCGGTGTGTAGAAGAAGCAGGAGGAGCAGAGTCTCTCTGTCTGGCCTCAGGGAGACAATGCTTTCTGGCAGATAGCTTTGTGTTTTCCAGATGGGCCCCCATGGGCCCCCTGTATGGTCAGCCTAGCCTACACGAACTGGCCCTGTCTGAACCTCCTCTGAACCCACTGGAGCAGATCACCATCCCGACCGCCCAGGCTTTTATTTAGGAATGAACTCAGTCTTTTATCGAGTGCAGAGATAGATATTGGTGTGTCATTTATGAGTGAAAAGGCTCATGGGTTCAGGAAACTCTCTCTTGAAATGCGTTGTATTTCTCCAAAACCACCTATACTATCACATGAACCAAGCCATGTTTTTAGGTGAATACATTTCCCCACGATTGGCTACACCAATATAATATGCTACCAGAATAGCAAGCTGAAATTGGACAAACTGTACCAGCATTGCCTGATAATTCACCTTACAGCTGCCTCCTTCACTCTCACTAAACAACAACGTGTCATTCTCACTTTTCTGTCAGCTTTGTCAAAGACGGGTTAAATCACAGGCTAAACATCAATGCTACTGTTGCAGAACAGAAATAGAATCAGGTTCAAACACGGATTCTAAGGTTCTAGTTCTATTTGGCTTGCAGTGACAGAGTTGCCCTCATCCTAGCTATATGGCTCTTTCATCACTTGATGGGCCATGGTTCAGAGACTTTGGACTATCCATCCTCAGCCAGAGCCTGAAGCACGTCTTACTCACAGGCATGATGGCTGTTTACAAGCCCAGCTCTGGGGCATGTGCTGTACAGTAAGTTAAAAGTAAAGTCACACCCACATGAATAAATACAACAGTTTAGTCATAGAATACTACAGTACTTACTATATCATTATGTTGTAAACTGTAGTATACTGTAGAATACTATACGACACACTGTAGTATCTCTCGATCATGTGTAGTACTTACTAAAAGTCATGTGTAGTACTTACTATAGAACACTGCAGTAAATCATTTACATTACATTTAAGTCATTTAGCAGACGCTCTTATCCAGAGCGACTTACAAATTGGTGCTTTCACCTTATGACATCCAGTGGAACAGCCACTTTACAATAGTGCATCTAGGTCTTTTAAGGGGGGGGGGGGGAGAAGGATTACTTTATCCTATCCTAGGTAATCCTTAAAGAGGTGGGGTTTCAGGTGTCTCCGGAAGGTGGTGATTGACTCCGCTGTCCTGGCGTCGTGAGGGAGTTTGTTCCACCATTGGGGGGCCAGAGCAGCGAACAGTTTTGACTGGGCTGAGCGGGAACTGTACTTCCTCAGTGGTAGGGAGGCGAGCAGGCCAGAGGTGGATGAACGCAGTGCCCTTGTTTGGGTGTAGGGCCTGATCAGAGCCTGGAGGTACTGAGGTGCCGTTCCCCTCACAGCTCCGTAGGCAAGCACCATGGTCTTGTAGCGGATGCGAGCTTCAACTGGAAGCCAGTGGAGAGAGCGGAGGAGCGGGGTGACGTGAGAGAACTTGGGAAGGTTGAACACCAGACGGGCTGCGGCGTTCTGGATGAGTTGTAGGGGTTTAATGGCACAGGCAGGGGAGCCCAGCCAACAGCGAGTTGCAGTAATCCAGACGGGAGATGACAAGTGCCTGGATTAGGACCTGCGCCGCTTCCTGTGTGAGGCAGGGTCGTACTCTGCGGATGTTGTAGAGCATGAACCTACAGGAACGGGCCACCGCCTTGATGTTATTTGAGAACGACAGGGTGTTGTCCAGGATCACGCCAAGGTTCTTAGCGCTCTGGGACGAGGACACAATGGAGTTGTCAACCGTGATGGCGAGATCATGGAACGGGCAGTCCTTCCCCGGGAGGAAGAGCAGCTCCGTCTTGCCGAGGTTCAGCTTGAGGTGATGATCCGTCATCCACACTGATATGTCTGCCAGACATGCAGAGATGCGATTCGCCACCTGGTCGTCAGAAGGGGGAAAGGAGAAGATTAATTGTGTGTCGTCTGCATAGCAATGATAGGAGAGACCATGTGAGGTTATGACAGAGCCAAGTGACTTGGTGTATAGCGAGAATAGGAGAGGGCCTAGAACAGAGCCCTGGGGGACACCAGTGGTGAGAGCACGTGGTGAGGAGACGGATTCTCGCCACGCCACCTGGTAGGAGCGACCTGTCAGGTAGGACGCAATCCAAGCGTGGGCCGCGCCGGAGATGCCCAACTCGGAGAGGGTGGAGAGGAGGATCTGATGGTTCACAGTATCGAAGGCAGCCGATAGGTCTAGAAGGATGAGAGCAGAGGAGAGAGAGTTAGCTTTAGCAGTGCGGAGCGCCTCTGTGATACAGAGAAGAGCAGTCTCAGTTGAATGACTAGTCTTGAAACCTGACTGATTTGGATCAAGAAGGTCATTCTGAGAGAGATAGCGGGAGAGCTGGCCAAGGACGGCACGTTCAAGAGTTTTGGAGAGAAAAGAAAGAAGGGATACTGGTCTGTAGTTGTTGACATCGGAGGGATCGAGTGTAGGTTTTTTCAGAAGGGGTGCAACTCTCGCTCTCTTGAAGACAGGAGGGACGTAGCCAGCGGTCAGGGATGAGTTGATGAGCGAGGTGAGGTAAGGGAGAAGGTCACCGGAGATGGTCTGGAGAAGAGAGGAGGGGATAGGGTCAAGCGGGCAGGTTGTTGGGCGGCCGGCCGTCACAAGACGCGAGATGTCATCTGGAGAGAGAGGGGAGAAAGAGGTCAGAGCACAAGGTAGGGCAGTGTGAGCAGAACCAGCGGTGTCGTTTGACTTAGCAAACGAGGATCGGATGTCGACCTTCTTTTCAAAATGGTTGACGAAGTCATCTGCAGAGAGGGAGGAGGGGGGGGTGGGAGGAGGATTCAAGAGGGAGGAGAAGGTGGCAAAGAGCTTCCTAGGGTTAGAGGCAGATGCTTGGAATTTAGAGTGGTAGAAAGTGGCTGTAGCAGCAGAGACCGAGGAGGAAAATGTAGAGAGGAGGGAGTGAAAGGATGCCAGGTCCGCAGGGAGGCGAGTTTTCCTCCATTTCCGCTCGGCTGCCCGGAGCCCTGTTCTGTGAGCTCGCAATGAGTCGTCGAGCCACGGAGCGGGAGGGGAGGACCGAGCCGGCCTGGAGGATAGGGGACATAGAGAGTCAAAGGATGCAGAAAGGGAGGAGAGGAGGGTTGAGGAGGCAGAATCAGGAGATAGGTTGGAGAAGGTTTGAGCAGAGGGAAGAGATGATAGGATGGAAGAGGAGAGAGAGTAGCGGGGAGAGAGAGCGAAGGTTGGGACGGCGCGATACCATCCGAGTAGGGGCAGTGTGGGAAGTGTTGGATGAGAGCGAGAGGGAAAAGGATACAAGGTAGTGGTCGGAGACTTGGAGGGGAGTTGCAATGAGGTTAGTGGAGGAACAGCATCTAGTAAAGATGAGGTCGAGCGTATTGCCTGCCTTGTGAGTAGGGGGAAGGTGAGAGGGTGAGGTCAAAAGAGGAGAGGAGTGGAAAGAAGGAGGCAGAGAGGAATGAGTCAAAGGTAGACGTGGGGAGGTTAAAGTCGCCCAGAACTGTGAGAGGTGAGCCGTCCTCAGGAAAGGAGCTTATCAAGGCGTCAAGCTCATTGATGAACTCTCCGAGGGAACCTGGAGGGCGATAAATGATAAGGATGTTAAGCTTGAAAGGGCTAGTAACTGTGACAGCATGGAATTCAAAGGAGGCGATAGACAGATGGGTAAGGGGAGAAAGAGAGAATGACCACTTGGGAGAGATGAGGATCCCGGTGCCACCACCCGCTGACCAGAAGCTCTCGGGTGTGCGAGAGCACGTGGGCGGACGAAGAGAGCAGTAGGAGTAGCGGTGTTGTCTGTGGTGATCCATGTTTCGTCAGAGCCAAGAAGTCGAGGGACTGGAGGGAGGCATAGGCTGAGATGAACTCTGCCTTGTTGGCCGCAGATCGGCAGTTCCAGAGGCTACCGGAGACCTGGAACTCCACGTGGGTCGTGCGCGCTGGGACCACCAGATTAGGTGGCCGCGCCATGCGGTGTGGAGCGTTTGTATGGTCTGTGCAGAGAGGAGAGAACAGGGATAGACAGACACATAGTTGACAGGCTAGAGAAGAGGCTACGCTAATGCAGAGGAGATTGGAATGACAAGTGGACTACACGTCTCGAATGTTCAGAAAGTTAAGCTTACATAGCAAGAATCTAATTGACTAAAATGATTAAAATGATACAGTACTGCTGGGGTAGGCTAGCTGCGTTGTTGACACTACCCTAATCAAGTCGCACCGTTGAGTGTGAAGTTTCTACAATGCTGCTGGGAGCTAGCTGGCTAGCTAGCAGTGTTGGTTACGTTACGCTGCGTTAGGAGAACGACAATAGCTGGCTAGCTAACCTAGAAAATCGCTCTAGACTACACAATTATCTTTGAAACAAAGACGGCTATGTAGCTAGCTATGTAGCTAGCTACGATCAAACAAATCACACCGTTGGGACTGTAATGAAATGAAATGAAAATGTGATACTACCTGTGGAGCGAAGCGGAATGCGACCGGAATGCGAAAGTTCTATTCAGTAGACGTTGGCTGGCTATTGGCTAGCTAGCAGTGTCTCCTACGTTAAGGACGACAAAATAGCTGGCTAGCTAACCTCGGTGAATTAAGATAATCACTCTAAGACTACACACTCTAAACTACACAATTATCTTGGATACGAAGACAGCAAAGACAACTATGTAGCTAGCTAATACTACACTAATCAAGTCGTTCAGTTGAGTGTGATAGTTACTACAGTGCTACGGTAGCCGGTGAACGTATGCTAGCTGGCTAGCTGCTAGGCAGATAGGAGGACGACGAGATACGATAATAACGCAATTATCACTCTAAGACTCCACACTCTAAACTACACAATTATCTTGGATACGAAGACAGCAAAGACAACTATGTAGCTAGCTAACACTACACTAATCAAGTCGTTCAGTTGAGTGTGATAGTTACTACAGTGCTACGGTAGACGGTGAACGTGTTGGGCAGATAGGAGACTACTACAGTAGTGTCAGTTAGGACACTACAGTCTGCAAAAACACTTCCGTTTTTTAACTACAGAAATCCCTCATATCCCAATTTGGGGATATGGTGTTAAATGCTGAGCTGTAGTCGATGAACAGCATTCTCACATAGGTATTCCTCTTGTCTAGATGGGTTAGGGCAGTGTGCAGTGTGATTGTGATTGCATCGTCTGTGGACCTATTGGGGCAATAAGCAAATTGGAGTGGGTCTAGGGTGTCAGGGAGGGTGGAGGTGATATGGTCCTTGACTACTCTCTCAACGCACTTCATGATGACGGAAGTGAGTGCTGCGGGGCGGTAGTCATTTAGATCAGTTACCTTAGCTTTCTTGGGAACAGGAACAATGGTGGCCCTCTTGAAGCATGTGGGAACAGCAGACTGGGATAAGGATTGATTGAATATGTCTGTAAACACACCAGCCAGCTGGTCTGCGCATGCTCTGAGGACGCGGCTGGGGATGCCGCCTGGGCCTGCAGCGTTGCGAGGGTTGACACGTGTAAATGTTTTACTCATGTCTGATGCAGTGAAGGAGAGTCTGCAGGTTTTGGTAGCGGGCTGTGTCAGTGGCACTGTATTGTCCTCAAAGCGAGCAAAGAAGTTATTTAGTCTGCCTGGGACCAAGACATCCTGGTCTGCGACGGGGCTGGTTTTCTTTTTGTAGTCAGTGATTGACTGTAGACCCTGCTACTTTGTCTCTAAACTGACGCTTAGCTTGTTTGATTGCCTTGCGGAGGGAATAGCTACACTGTTTGTATTCGGTCATGTTTCCGGTCACCTTGCCCTGGTTAAAAGCAGTGGTTTGCGCTTTCGGTTTCACGCGAATGCTGCCATCTATCCACGGTTTCTGGTTTGGGAATGTTTTAATAGTTGCTGTGGGTATGACATCGCTGATGCACTTTCTAATGAATCCGCTCACCGAATCAGCGTATTTGTATTCCCAATCCACGTGATCGATACAGTCTTGAAGCGTGGAATCAGATTGGTCGAACCAGCATTGAACAGACCTGAGCGCAGGAGCTTCTTGTTTAAGTTTCTGTCTGTAGGCTGGAAGCAACAAAATGGAGTCGTGGTCAGCTTTTCCGAAAGGAGGGCAGTGGAGGGCCTTATATGCGTCGCGGAAGTTAGAATAACAATGATCCAGGGTTTTACCAGCCCTGGTTGCGCAATCGATATGCTGATAGAATTTAGGGAGTCTTGTTTTCAGATGAACCTTGTTAAAATCCCCAGCTACAATGAATGCAGCCTCAGGATATGTAGTTTCCAGTTTACAAAGAGTGAAATAAAGTTTGTTCAGGGCCATCGATGTGTCGGCTTGGGGGGGAATATATACGGCTGTGATTATAATCGAAAAGAATTCCCTTGGTAGATAATGCGGTCGACATTTGATTGTGAGGAATTCTAAGTCAGGTGAACAGAAGAGATGAGATGATTGTGGACTTCAGGAAACAGCAGAGGGAGCGGAGCGCCAACCTATCCACATCGACAGGACAGTAGTGAAGAGGGTAGTAAGTTTTAAGTTCCTCGGCGTACACATCACGGACAAACTGAATTGGTCCACCCACACAGACAGCGTTGTGAAGAAGGCGCAGCAGCGCCTCTTCAACCTCAGGAGGCTGAAGAAATTCGGCTTGTCAGCAAAAGCACTCACAAACTTCTACAGATGCACAATCGAGAGCATCCTGTCGGGCTGTATCACCACCTGGTACGGCAACTGCTACACCCACAACCGTAAGGTTCTCCAGAGGGTGGTGAGGTCTGCACAACGCATCACCGGGGGCAAACTACCTGCCCTCCGGGACACCTACACCACCCGATGTCACAGGAAGGCCATAAAGATCATCAACGACAACAACCACCTGAGCCACTGCCTGTTCACCCCGCTATCATCCAGAAGGCGAGGTCAGTACAGGTGCATCAAAGCAGGGAGCAGCCTGTGCAGACTTAAAAACAGACTGAATAAAAAAAGCAGACTGAAAAACAGCTTCTATCTCAAGGCCATCAGACTGTTAAACAGCCACCACTAACATTGAGTGGCTGCTGCCAACATACTGACTCAACTCCAGCTCACTTTAATAATGGAAATTGATGTATCACAAGCCACTTTAAACAATGCCACTTAATATAATGTTTACATACCCTACATTACTCATCTCATATGTATATGTATATACTGTACTCTATATCATCTACTGTATCTTGCCATCTTTATGTAATACATGTATCACTAGCCACTTTAAACAATGCCACTTTTATATGTTTACATACCCTACATTACTCACCTCATATGTATATACTGTACTCGATACCATCTACTGCATCTTGCCTATGCCGTTCTGTACCATCACTCATTCATATATCTGTATGTACATATTCTTTATCCCTTTACACTTGTGTGTATAAGGTAGTAGTTGTGGAATTGTTAGGTTAGATTACTCGTTGGTTAATACTGCATTGTCGGAACTAGAAGCACAAGCATTTCGCTACACTCGCATTAACATCTGCTAAGCATGTGTATGTGACAAATAAAATTTGATTTGATTTGTGCCACCCATAAGTGAGAAACCTACTTGCCAAGTACAGACCATACAGTATATTGTGTTCCCTACAGGTTATAGAAAAGAGCAGAACTCTGAACTCTCCATCTAGACCTGAGTCCTACCTATCTACAGGTTATGGAAAAGAGCAGAACTCTGAACTCTCCATCTAGACCTGAGTCCTCCCTATCTACAGGTTATGGAAAAGAGCAGAACTCTGAACTCTCCATCTAGACCTGAGTCCTACCTATCTACAGGTTATGGAAAAGAGCAGAACTCTGAACTCTCCATCTAGACCTGAGTCCTACCTATCTACAGGTTATGGAAAATGTGATCTTTTCCCATGTCCAGTAGGTTTTCTCAAGGAGAAAGCCCCCACTTATGTTAAAGATAACAAAACTAAAACACTGTAATAAATCCTACAGTAATGTCTGCAAAACACTACAGTAAATACAACAGTATACTACAATCCACAAAAACACTACATGAATTACTATAGTATATACTACAGTTTTATTTGAATATAGTATTTAAACTATAGTGAACTGTAATTACTACAGTACACTATAGTCATGTCGGCAAAAACACTACAGTGAATTCTATTGTATTTGTAGGATAGTATAGGCTACTATAGTATATTTTCATTTTCACTTTCAAAAAGCTTTTATTATTTGTATTCCTCCCGACAAGCATCAACTCTGACCTTTACACCTATGTCTCTGTTAGATCCTGAAAGTCTGACACTATAAATAGACCCTCAAACTGCACATCAAAAATAGGTTTGATATTTATCTTTCGTTGGATATGTGAAGCAGAGATGAGAGGAGAATGAGAGGGGAAAGTGTACCAGCAGAGATGAGAGAGAGAGGAGAATGAGAGGGGAAAGTGTACCAGCAGAGAAGAGAGAGAGAGGAGAATGAGAGCGGAAGGTGTACCAGCAGAGATGCTTATGTGTCTCTAGGTTATGAAGACCTGTACGGGGTAGAGAATGTGTACCAGCAGAGATGACAGAGATGATTATGTGTCTCTAGGTTATGAAGACCTGTACGGGGTAGAGAAGGTGTACCAGCAGAGATGACAGAGATAATTATGTGTCTCTAGGTTATGAAGACATGTACGGGGTAGAGAACGTGTACCAGCAGAGATGACAGAGATAATTATGTGTCTCTAGGTTATGAAGACCTGTAATTATGTGTCTCTAGGGGTAGAGAAGGTGTACCAGCAGAGATGACAGAGATAATTATGTGTCTCTAGGTTATGAAGACCTGTACGGGGTAGAGAAGGTGTACCAGCAGAGATGACAGAGATAATTATGTGTCTCTAGGTTATGAAGACCTGTACGGGGTAGAGAAGGTGTACCAGCAGAGATGACAGAGATAATTATGTGTCTCTAGGTTATGAAGACCTGTACGGGGTAGAGAAGGTGTACCAGCAGAGATGACAGAGATAATTATGTGTCTCTAGGTTATGAAGACCTGTACGGGGTAGAGAAGGTGTACCAGCAGAGATGACAGAGATAATTATGTGTCTCTAGGTTATGAAGACCTGTACGGGGTAGAGAAGGTGTATCAGCAGAGATGACAGAGATAATTATGTGTCTCTAGGTTATGAAGACCTGTACGGGGTAGAGAAGTTGCTCAGAGTTGCTCAAAACGTCTTATTTCCCACTCCCTCTAGTCTAACTCTCAAATATTTCTCTCTCTCGCTCTCTTTTTCTCTCTCTCCTCAATGGCTTTCTCGGTCATACACACACACACACACACACACACACACACACACACACACACACACACACACGAAGACACCAACACCCCCACCCTTAAAGAGTAGCAGGTGTGTTTTAATTATGATATGAATCATTATGGTTGCTGATTGAACCACCACACGCTGTTTAAACTGAGCAATATGTCATTATGGTTGCTGGTTGAAACACCACACACTGTTTAACACTAGAACCGCCTGGCCTTTCAGTCTATAGTACCCGCTAGAGAAGGTTGCCGGGTGTCACCTTTAGCATATGCATCAGACGCATATCAACCCGCAAGGTACAGCAAACATGAGCACCAACGCTTGATAAATAATACATACTCTATTGTAAAGGATTCATTGCATGAAGAACTATTAGTGAAAATATATCAAAGCTATAAAAAAAAATCAACAACAATAGTTATTAATTTAGATAAGAGTCAAGGATATATTTTGTATAATTATACAAAGTCCTATAAAAAAATATAGGCCTTTAGTCTGTTTTCATTTCCCTTCCAATAAAAACATTACAGTGTAGTCCATTTGATCAACTTTTGTGGATTTGATTAGTAACAGAGTTCTAGTAATTCATTAAGTCCAGTTACAGCTTCTTTTGACAAAGTAGAAACCAAAAAGATAATATAACCAGCCAGGTGGAAGGTGAAATGATTTGCCGTATTCCTAAACAAAGCACCAGCGCATGAAGAATTGTAAAGGATGAATTGGAAATATATTCAAGATCAAGATATAAAAAAGTAATTTGTTGATTATATCAGACACTGTTTTGTGCCCTAATACACGTGCCTTTACGCATAAATGTCACACCCTGATCTGTTTCACCTGTCTTTGTGCTTGTCTCCACCCCCCTCCAGGTGTTGCCCATCTGCCCCATTATCCCCTGTGTATTTATGCCTGTGTTCTCTGTTTGTCTGTTGCCAGTTCATCTCGTCTTGTCTTGTCAGGTCTTACCAGCGTGCTTTCCTGTCTTCCTGTATCTAAAGTTCTGTTTCCTAGTTTTTCCCGGTTTTGACCATTCTGCCTGCCCTGACCCCGAGCCTGCCTGCCGTCCTGTACCTGCCTGATTCTGACCTGATTCTGAACCTCTGCCTGCCCTCGACCTGCCCTTTGCCTGACCCCTGTTTCTAATAAATCATCTGAGAACTATACTATCCGCTTCCTGTGTCTGCATCTGGGTTATATCCTGAGCTGTGACAATGAATCAATCGTGTCTTCTCTTCATGCTTTGGGTCCACAGTCACCACTCAGCTTCAAGGCTTTGTGTGAGCTTGGTCTCTCTGAAGCGGTTGCGTGCATGGTCTCTCTGAAAATATTGCGTGGCATGGTCTGTCTGAAAAGGTTGCGTGGCATGGTCTCTCTGAAGCGGTTGCGTGGCATGGTCTCTCTGACGCGGTTGCGTGGCATGGTCTCTCTGACGCGGTTGCGTGGCATGGTCTCTCTGACGCGGTTGCGTGGCATGGTCTCTCTGAAGCGGTTGCGTGGCATGGTCTCTCTGACGCGGTTGCGTGTCATGGTCTCTCTGACGCGGTTGCGTGGCATGGTCTCTCTGACGCGGTTGCGTGGCATGGTCTCTCTGAAGCGGTTGCGTGTCATGGTCTCTCTGAAAAGGTTGCGTGGCATGGTCTCTCTGACGCGGTTGCGTGTCATGGTCTCTCTGAAGCGGTTGCGTGGCATGGTCTCTCTGACGCGGTTGCGTGGCATGGTCTCTCTGACGCGGTTGCGTGGCATGGTCTCTCTGAAGCGGTTGCGTGGCATGGTCTCTCTGAAGCGGTTGCGTGTCATGGTCTCTCTGAAAAGGTTGCGTGGCATGGTCTCTCTGAAGCGGTTGCGTGGCATGGTCTCTCTGACGCAGTTGCGTGGTATGGTCTCTCTGAAAAAGTCCACCCCATACCTATCAGACCAAAAGGACTCCACATCCATGCTCTTTCTGCCATATAACCCGGACACACAAATGCAATAAATGCTTAGAGTTCATCCATAGACATGTCCCATGTACTGTTTCCTTTTCTGTGTGCAGGAGCAACAGTACAATCTCTGATGTGCTGCAACATCTGCATGTCACAAACTGGTCACTCTGTTCTATCCAAACTGTGCCATCCCTCCCAGACTCCTGTCTCACCGTGCCATCCCTCCCAGACTCCTGTCTCACCGTGCCATCTCTCCCAGACTCCTGTCTCACTGTGCCATCCCTCCCAGACTCCTGTCTCACCGTGCCATCCCTCCCAGACTCCTGTCTCACCGTGCCATCCCTCCCAGACTCCTGTCTCACCGTGCCATCCCTCCCAGACTCCTGTCTCACCGTGCCATACCTCCCAGACTCCTGTCTCACCGTGCCATCCCTCCCAGACTCCTGTCTCACCGTGCCATCCCTCCCAGACTCCTGTCTCACCGTGCCATACCTCCCAGACTCCTGTCTCACCGTGCCATCCCTCCCAGACTCCTGTCTCACCGTGCCATACCTCCCAGACTCCTGTCTCACCGTGCCATCCCTCCCAGACTCCTGTCTCACCGTGCCATCCCTCCTAGACTCCTGTCTCACCGTGCCATCCCTCCCAGACTCCTGTCTCACCGTGCCATCCCTCCCAGACTCCTGTCTCACTGTGCCATCCCTCCCAGACTCCTGTCTCACCGTGCCATCCCTCCCAGACTCCTGTCTCACCGTGCCATACCTCCCAGACTCCTGTCTCACCGTGCCATCCCTCCCAGACTCCTGTCTCACCGTGCCATCCCTCCCAGACTCCTGTCTCACCGTGCCATACCTCCCAGACTCCTGTCTCACCGTGCCATCCCTCCCAGACTCCTGTCTCACCGTGCCATCCCTCCCAGACTCCTGTCTCACCGTGCCATCCCTCCTAGACTCCTGTCTCACCGTGCCATCCCTCCCAGACTCCTGTCTCACCGTGCCATCCCTCCCAGACTCCTGTCTCACTGTGCCATCCCTCCCAGACTCCAGTCTTACAGTGGCAGACGGATCACCGTCTCAGTTGGCTCTGTTCTGGTTTTTCTGCGGCGGGCCTCAGGCATTATGACTCTTCATCAACAACGTTGATTTCAAGCTTAATATCTGATCCTTCATCCGACTCCAACGCCTCTAAATTCTGCAGCATTTTCAATGGTGTCAGTGAACTACAGTCGTGGCCAGCAGTTTTTAGAATGACATAAATATTAATTTCCACAAAGTTTGCTGCGTCAGTGTCTTTAGATATTTTTGTCAGATGTTACTATGGAATACTGAAGTATAATTACAAGCATTTAATAAGTGTCAAAGGCTTTTATTGACAATTACATGAAGTTGATGCAAAGAGTCAATATTTGCAGTGTTGACCTTTCTTTTTCAAGACCTCTACAATCCGCCCTGGCATGCTGTCAATTAACTTCTGGGCCACATCCTGACTAATGGCAGCCCATTCTTGCATAATCAATGCTTGGAGTTTGTCAGAATTTGTGGGTTTTTGTTTGTCCACCTGCCTCTTGAGGATTGACCACAAGTTCTCTATGGGATTAAGGTCTGGGGAGTTTCCTGGCCATTGACCCAAAATATTGATGTTTTGTTCCCGGGACACTTAGTTATCGCTTTTGCCTCATGGCAAGGTGCTCCATCCTGCTGGAAAAGGCATTGTTCATCACCAAACTGTTCCTGGATGGTTGGGAGAAGTTGCTCTCAGAGGATGTGTTGGTACCATTCTTTATTCATGGCTGTGTTCTTTGGCAAAATTGTGAGTGAGCCCACTCCCTTGGCTGAGAATAAACCCCACACATGAATGGTCTCAGGATGCTTTACTGTTGGCATGACACAGGACTGATGGTAGCGCTCACCTTGTCTTCTCCAGACAAGCTTTTTTCCAGATGCCCCAAACAATTAGAAAGGGGATTCATCAGAGAAAATGATTACCCCAGTCCTCAGCATTCCAATCCCTGTACCTTTTGCAGAATATCAGTCTATCCCTGATGTTTTTCCTGGAGAGAAGAGGCTTCTTTGCTGCCCTTCTTGACACCAGGCCATCCTCACACCTGCCTGCTGCCATTCCAGAGCAAGCTCTGTACTGGTGGTGCCCCGATCCCGCAGCTGAATCAACTTTAGGAGACGGTCCTGGCGCTTGCTAGACTTTCTTGGGCGCCCTGATAAATGGTTGATTTAGGTGCAATTTTACTGGCAGCAATATCCTTGCCTATGAAGCCCTTTTTGTGCAAAGCAATGATGACGACACGTGTTTCCTTGCAGGTAACCATGGCTGACAGAGGACAAACAATGATTCTAAGCACCACCCTCCTTTTGAAGCTTTCAGTCTGATATTTGAACTCAATCAGCATGACAGAGTGATCTCCAGCCTTGTCCCCGTCAGCACTCACACCTGTGTTAACAAAAGAAACACTGACATGTCAGCTGGTCCTTTTGTGGCAGGGCTGAAATTCAGTGGAAATGTTTTGGGGGGATTCAGTTCATTTGCATGGCAAAGAGGGACTTTGAAATTAATTGTAATTCATCTGATCACTCTTAACATTCTGGAGTATATGCAAATTTCCATCATACAAACTGAAGCAGCAGACTTTGTGAAAATGAATATTTGTGTCATTCTCAACTTTTGGCCATGACTGTACATACTTTGTATGTTGTACTCAGTGTCTGATTTGACTCTCTGAGGGGAAATTATACACAGTACCAGTCAAAGGTTTGGACACCTACTCATTCAACGGTTTCTTTATTTGTACTATTTTCTACATCGTAGACTAACAGTGAAGACATCAAAACTATGAAATAACACATATGGAATCATGTACTAAGCAAAAAAAAGTGTTACATTCTTCAAAGTAGCCACCTTTTGCCTTGACTACAGCTTTACACATTCTTGGCATTCTCTCAACCAGCTTCACCTGGAATGCTTTTCCAACAGTCTTGGGTTCCCACAAATGCTGAGCACCATCCCTTCACTCTGCGGTCCAACTCATCCCAATTTGGTTGAGGTCGGGGGATTGTGGAGGCCAGGTCATCTGATGCAGCACTCCTGCACAATGCTGTGGTAGGCATGCTGGTTAAGTGTGCCTTGAATTCTAAATAAATCAGACAGGGTCAACAGCAAAGCAGCAAAGGACCTTCATGCTTCACGCTGGAAACCACACAAGCGGAGATCATCCGTTCACCTACTCGGTGTCTGTTACGCACACCTCTATGAAGAGGGAACGCAACACCCTGCTACAACTCAACTCTCCGTGAAGTGAAAGAGGTCTGGACTGTAGGTGTGAGTCTGGACCTTAGGTGTGAGTCTGTACTGTAGATGTGAGTCTGTACTGTAGGTGTGAGTCTGTACTGTAGGTGTGAGTAAGGTTGACAAAGGCAGAGAATTGTACCGTTTACAAGGAATGTATTCCGTCACACGGTAATATGGAGAAAATGGGCTGGACGGAACCAAAGCAAAGAAAGTAAATGTCAAAGCCCCTTCTATCTTACCTGCCTAACCACTACTTACCTAACTTAGCATCACTTGGTGCGCTAACCAAAATACAGGGGGTGGTCCGCCCAGGTCTTACCTAGTGTGCATAGACAGTGAATATACTACAGGTATATGCATGCCCGCTGGCCTCTTGCCTAAGCACTCCCTAGGTGCCTTCCCCTTCAATGAAAACACAGGACATACTAATCATCTCCCTCTGAGCACAACCAACACAGTACATAACCCACAGCCATCAGCCTCCTCTCTGCTATCACCTCTCTTCTGAGAACAACCAACACAGTACATAACCCACAGCCATCAGCCTCCTCTCAGCCATCACCTCTCTTCTGAGAACAACCAACACAGTACATAACCCACAACCAACACAGTACATAACCCACAGCCATCAGCCTCCTCTCTCAGCCATCACCTCTCTTCTGAGAACAACCAACACAGTACATAACCCACAACCAACACAGTACATAACCCACAGCCATCAGCCTCCTCTCTCAGCCATCACCTCTCTTCTGAGAACAACCAACACAGTACATAACCCACAACCAACACAGTACATAACCCACAGCCATCAGCCTCCTCTCTCAGCCATCACCTCTCTTCTGAGAACAACCAACACAGTACATAACCCACAACCAACACAGTACATAACCCACAGCCATCAGCCTCCTCTCTCAGCCATCACCTCTCTTCTGAGAACAACCAACACATTACATAACCCACGACCAACACAGTACATAACCCACAACCATCAGCCTCCTCTCAGCCATCACCTCTCTTCTGAGAACATCACCACATTACATAACCCACGACCAACACAGTACATAACCCACAACCAACACAGTACATAACCCACAGCCATCAGCCTCCTCTCTCAGCCATCACCTCTCTTCTGAGAACAACCAACACAGTACATAACCCACAGCCATCAGCCTCCTCTCTCAGCCATCACCGCTCTTCTGAGAACAACCAACACAGTACATAACCCACAACCAACACAGTACATAACCCACAGCCATCAGCCTCCTCTCTCAGCCATCACCTCTCTTCTGAGAACACAGTACATAACCCACAGCCATCAGCCTCCTCTCTCAGCCATCACCTCTCTTCTGAGAACAACCAACACAGTACATAACCCACAGCCATCAGCCTCCTCTCTCAGCCATCACCTCTCTTCTGAGAACACAGTACATAACCCACAGCCATCAGCCTCCTCTCTCAGCAATCACCTCTCTTCTGAACAACAGAACACTGGCTTTTATAGCTGGAGAATGAGTCTAATGGGATACAGCTGTATCTTGACGAGGGGGCGGGGTCAGCTCCAATCATCAATGGGGCTGACCAATCAGCTGCTTGGGGGATTTCAGGAAGCCATTTCCTGAAACACACTCACAAATACACAAACTACAACACAGAAACTGGGGAACGTAATAGCGTCTCACAAAGATACGCGGTTGGAACCAGAAATCTAAAATATGGACTCATCAGACCAAAGGACAGATTTCTACCAGGTCTAATGTCCATTGCTCATGTTCCTTAGCCCAAGAAAGTGTCTTCTTCTTATTGGTGTCCTTTAGTAGTGGTTTATTTGCAGCAATTCGACCATGAAGGCCTGATTCACGCAGTCTCCTCTGAAAAGTTGATGTTGAGATGTGTCTGTTACTTGAACTCTGTGAAGCATTTATTTGAGGTGCAGTTAACTCTAATGAACTTGTTCTCTGCAGCAGAGGTAACTCTGGGTCTTCCTTTCCTTCTTCATGAGAGCCAGTTTCATCATACCGCTTGATGGTTTTGGCGATTACACTTGAAGAAATTTCAAAGTTCTTGAAATGTTCCGCATTGACTGACCTTCATGTCTAAAAGTAATGATGGACTGTCGTTTCTCTTTGCTTATTTGAGCTGTTCTTGCCATAATATGGACTTGGTATTTTACTAAATAGGGCTATCTTCTGTATACCACCCCTACCTTGTCACAAAACAACTGATTAGCCCATTTCCAGCCTTTCATAATAAAATTGATTGGCGATCTACTCAATGGTGGGCTGAGCTGGCGATCTACCTGTTGGAGACCCTGGTGTACAGTACATAGGGATGCAGAGCAGGTTCATGAATCCACGTTCCATCTACCAGACCGGCAGACAGAAGGCAGAAGGTTTACTCAGATAAGTGATTGACGAGCAGAGGAGAGGAGCGATGCCAAGGACGTTACAGCAGGCCATTCTACAGTACAAGATGTAAGTAAAGATCAATTTGTCGACAAACGTTTGAGAGAGAGATAGAGACTTTCAGTGGGCACATATCAGCTCGGCTGAGTAATTTAATTACATACAGAGATTTATTGAATACGAAGAGGGGAAAAAAAGTCAGGGAGAGGTGAGGAATGGAGCGAGAGTGATAGAGAGAGGAAATAATGAGTTGGAAAGATGAATCTAGGAATATAAAAGCCACTCAATATGCCCTCATTTATCATACAACACAAACTCTGTCTGTCTGTCTTGTCTGTCTGTCTGTCTGTCTCCTCTCTCTCTCTCTCTCACACACACACACACACACACACACACACACACACACACACACACACACACACACACACACACACACACACACACACACACCACCATTAACAATGGGCATCGTATCCAGCAGGAGCAACGCTCAAAACCTGCCCTTTTCCCTCCATTGTATTGGGCTCCAGTGTGTGTGTAGTCATGCCGGTGTGTTTGCCCCCAACCCCCACATTGTGTATACTCCTGGGCCACTAGGCATGCATACGACAGTGCTCTGTGAGTTACCCAAAACCTTCCAGCAATTTCACCCACAGAATACCCTCTTTACACACTCCCACAGTGCTTGGTACATAATGGGATTTGATACAGGGCACTGAGGGCACACGCTCAGGAAAAACTCCTAGCCCTAGCGAAGGAGCATTGATACACACCCAGCTATATCTCCAAGGAGCGTTGATAGTGTAACACACAGCTATATCTCTTTGACAGTGAGAGTAAAACTTTCCAGAAATGCCCATAGAGGAGCGAGGTAATGCAGCTGCAACTGTTATACAGTACAGCGTTGTGTATGTTTATGATTACTGTGGGCCAGGTGAGGTAAGCCAGCCTAGGCTGAGAGGTGGGCCAGACCAGGCTGATATATGGTCACTATTCTATTGTTGATGAAGGGTTGGTGCTTTACAAGGCCTATCAAACAGCAGGGTCTGAGGGCCATATATAACACCAGTAGATTGGCTGTAGCCATCTCCTGCAGTCAAATGATCTAATGGCCTCATTGGGTGGAATGTTATTTATATTTTTCATTATTTCATAATTAAAACCTCTACGGGATCGGTGTCCCCCCCATGGGACGGTAGAGCTAACGTTCGCTAATGTGATTAGCATGACGTTGTCAGTAACAAGAACACTTCCCAGAACATAGACATCTCTTATATGGGCAGACAAGCTTAAATTCTTGTTAATCTAACTGAAGTGTTCAATTGACAGTACCTATTACAGTGAAGAAATACCATGCTATTGTTTGAGGAGAGTGCACAACAATAAACGGCAACTGGGGAAGCTAATTCTCCATCATTTATGACATTCCTGGGAATGTGTCAATTGATATGTTTTATTATCATATCATTTTGTATGTTCTCTATAGTTATGTATCAATTGACCAATTCGGCAGATTTTGGCAAACTTGATACAACAGTTTGAACAGTAATGCAATGGTTCATTGGATCAGTCTAAATCTTTGCACATACACTGCTGCTTCCTAGTGGCCAAAATCTAAATTGCGCCTAGACTCCTAAGTGATATAATCGCCTTTCTCTTGCATTTCAAAGATCATGAACAAAAAACAAAAAACGCATGTTTTTTTCTTTTTATTATATTTTACCAGATCGAATCTGTTATATTCTCTCTTTCCACAAACTTCTAAGTGTTTCCTTTCAAATGAAATCAAGAATATGCATATCATTGCTTCAGCTCCTGAGCTACAGGCAGTTAGATTTGGGAATGTCATTTTAGGCTCAAATTTAAAATAGGGTCCGATCCTTAAGTTAATCAACATTATGTTTATTACAGTTTTGTTATATTGCAATCTTCTGTGATGTACTGTGTTGTGACGTCACTTAACATCAATCTGAAGACTCTTATTTATCTAATTAACAAACTATGTTTAATTGTTACCCGATTAAATTCATCATGTAACAATTAACTCATTAGGATCTGTGGCACCACGAGAGCAGTTCTTTAAAGTTACCATCTCCTGAATTCAACCCTAAAAAGGTCTTTACCTATCACATCTATAAACAGTCAACTTATTAATCATAACCTCATATCATATCATCATTCTGAACAGTCGTAACCTCCTTGCATCTGCAAAAACCAGAGACTTACTTATGATTCAGTACTACACAAATTGGTTTAATTATTTATTTACTAGCTAATTAAATGGAAACACAGGATAAACATACACACTCTGCACCGGTTATTGACTGGAGACGTAATATGCTGAAAACAGGTCCCTAGCGGAATGACAAAAACATTGATGCTTGTTAAAGATGAGATGGAGAGGGAGAGAGAGGGACAGAGACACTTAACATGGGTACATTCAGAAACTACTCTCACCTACGGTAACCATATACTTTGCACACGAACCGCTGTCAGCTTTGAATAAGAAATCATGAATGTATTTACGTGAAATGCCTGGGTTCGCTGGGGATCTCTCGGTGAACTGGGAAACCTTGGAAAGGGGGTTGTGCCTTTTCGCGGCACGCTTGTATGACTCTCATTGTCCGAAATGGTTCCAACAAGTCTTCCATTGTTGTCCTTCTTTGTACTTGTCCGTTATCCGGTGACTTGTCGTGTAGTCCTGAATAGAACTACAGAGTTGACTTTCCTAGCCAGCCATATTGATGGTTTGAGCAGAGTAACAGGATGGTCCTACTTAAATTCGCTTTCGAAAATACTTTACTTAGGACAGCTAATCAGCCGTACCAGTGATTGTCGGGGAGGTGAGTTTATCGTCTCCACCTCGTGTTGAGATTCAAAGTTCAAACCACTTTAAACGTGCAGCTGCAGCTTCACACTTTTCTGGTCTAATGTGTTTTTTTTCTTAACCCATCATTTATAGAGTTTGCTCGAAAGGGGCGTTTCCGGCAGGCTGGCACGCTCCCTTACCTCACTCCGGGTGGTAACTGCAGGTAGCCTAGTGGTTAGAGCGTTGGGCCAGTCATTGAAAGGTTGCTGGATTGAATCCCTGAGCTTGTTGTTCTGCCCCTGAGCAAGGCAGTTAACCCACTGGCGTGGAAGACTTGGATGTGGATTAAGGCAGCCCCCCGCACCTCTGATTCAGAGGGGTTGGGTTAAATGAGTAAGACACATTTCAGTTGAAGGCATTCAGTTGTACAACTGACTAGGTATCCCCCTAACTACTCACTGTGCAAAGTTAGGTAAAACAATGATCTCTTATAGCTTCTCAAATCACATCCCTCTCTTAACAAAAACACATTGGGAATTTTTCATATTACATGCACAACGCAGAGTATGGAAACTTCATATATGTAGCGGGTATACTTTCCAACTTACAGTATTTCCTTTATAACATGTTTAATGATATCACCAAATAAGTAAATTACATTAGTGTTCTATAGATCACCTCTGACCATTACCCACGTTCTATGTTAGAAATATTGTTCCAGTATTTGCTTTTGTACATGTTAGATTATCAGCGGGGAAACGTCTGTTGAAACAAAGCACATTTCTTTGGCCTGAACCTTCTCCCCTGATTTACAACAGGACAATCACCACCTTCCGGAGACACCTGAAACCCCACCTCTTTAAGGAATACCTAGGATAGGATAAAGTAATCCTTCTCCCCCTCCCCCCCCCCCTTAAAAGACCTAGATGCACTATTGTAAAGTGGCTGTTCCACTGGATGTCATAAGGTGAAAGCACCAATTTGTAAGTCGCTCTGGATAAGAGCGTCTGCTAAATGACTTAAATGTCATGTAAATGTAGGACATGAAGTGTTAACCCCCACTAGTTCTTTCCTTCCCACTCCAGAGTGAGAGGGGGTCTGATTGAAGTTATTCATTGCAAACCTGATCTGACCTAATTCGATTCGCGTGGACAGTCATGACAACTGTATATAAAGCAGGGATCCTCAACTAGATTCAACAGCGGGATGATTTTCACGAGCCCAAAACATCAAATCCTTGACTAAAACAAAATCATTTCAAACCTTGATTGCATTTGAATACGATTATGTGTTTCTCTATTATGCATGGGAATGTTTGGGGACAGATTTCTTATATTAAATCACTTTAGAGCTGGTTTCCTGGTGTTTTCACAGTGTTTTATGGCAGGGTTTTTTGTCTCAGAACTTGGGGGCCAAATAAAACCTCCGCCAATTGAGGAAGACTGACATAAAGTGTAATATTGGGTTGCAAACTCTAAATGTAATACATTTCAACTCTATATCTGACATGGTACAAGTGTCTTCTTTTGTTTCAAAGTAAAACTCAGTGTGACCCTGATTTAGCCCAATGCAGTAAGTACTCTCCTCAGGATATCCAGGGCATTCAGAAAGTATTCAGACCCCTTGACTTTTTCCACATTTTGTATGTTACAGCCTTATTCTAAAATAGATTCAATTGTTTTTTTCCTCCTCAATCTACACACAATACCCCATTATGACAAAACAAAAACAGGTTTTTAGAAATTTGTGCAAATGTATTAACAATAAAAACCTAAAATCACATTTACATAAGTATTCAGTCACCTCCCTGACCAAGACCCTTCTCCCCCGATTGCTCAGTTTGGCAGGGCGGCCAGCTCTAGGAAGAGTCTTGGTGGTTCCAAACTTCTTCCATTTAAGAATGATGGAGGCCACAGTGTTCCTGGGGACCTTCAATGCTGCTGAATGTTTTTGGCTTCCCCAGATCTGTGCTTCGACACAATTCTGTCTCGTAGCTCTATGGACAATTCCTTCAACCTCATGGCTTGGTTTTTGCTCTGACGTGCACTGTGAACTGTGGGACCTTATATAGACAGGTGTGTGCCTTTCCAAATCATGTCCAATCAATTGGATTTACCACAGGTGGACTCCAATCAAATTGTAGAAACATCTCAAGGATGATCAATGGAAACAGGATGTACCTGAGCTTAATACCGTGTCTCATAGCAAAGGGTCGGAATAGTTATGTAAATACGTTTTTTATCTTCAATAAATTTGCTGTTTTCGCTTTGTCATTATGAGGTATTGTGTGTAGGTGCGTAGAATAATGAGGAAAGATAATAATGTTATACATTTTAGAATAAGGCTGTAACGTAACAACGTGGAGAAAGCTGGGGGGTCTGAATACTTTCTAAATGCCCTGTAGCTGTATGGAGAATTTACACATAGAAATGCTCTCTGCTTTTCAGGCTGTGTAAAATGTACTTCTGAATAGACCAGGCAAATACAGCTATCTATCAAGTATTTTTCCTGAAAGTCAATTTTTTTCCGTAAATAAAGACATTAATCAACATCTCTACTATACACTCAAAGTAAGTAAGGAGGGTACTGCCATCCACAAACACAGTTCAGAATACTCTTAGTAATAGTAACAACTTAAATTTAGCATCCATCTAAACTCGGCCATAATCTTTCACTATCTCTCACAATCCATGGTGTTTACAACCCCTCACAGATAGAAGTACAGAACTCACCTGGACCATCTGCCTGAACTATATTGACTCCTAGGCTCATACATGCTACACAATGTCTTTATGGAACACATCTTACTGTAATGCACAGCAGGCTGTTGTTGAGGGGAGGACGGCTCATAATAATTACAGGAACGGAGCGAATAGAATGGAATTTGAAACCATTCCACTCCGGCCATTACCACGAGCCCATCCCATCCTCCCCAATTAAGGTGCCACCAACCTCCTGTGCTTTAGTGATACAATCCGTTATCCAACACAGTAAATATACTGTAGTTAATCCTCTTTATACCATGACACCACTAGTGTATACAGTACCATTCCCTTCTACGACCCCTACTACAATAGACGTCTACACTGTCTCTGTATGGAACACATCATACTGTAACCATCCCCTTATCCAAAACAGTAGTTAATCCTCTCTATAGCATAACACGAAGTACCACTTCAACCACATGGCCTGCTGTAACTGGCTGAGTGAATGCCAGGCCCGGAGCAGCATGGTGATGCATATTCATGGGGGACACTCTGTGTGTGTGTGTGTGTGTGTGTGTGTGTGTGTGTGTGTGTGTGTGTGTGTGTGTGTGTGTGTGTGTGTGTGTGTATCCTGAGTGTATGCATGGAGGTGGGGCACTGTTAATAGAAATCTCTAGACTATTTCCTTACTCACACCGCTGAGCAGACCCAGGGAGATGGAGAGAGGATGTAGAGGGAGAGAAATGATGTAGAGGAAGATAGAGAAGAGAGGGATGGAGAGGGGGAGAGAGAGGATGGAGAGGGGGAGAGAGAGGAGATGGAGAAGGGGAGAGGGATGGAGAGGGGGAGAGAGGATGGAGAGGGGGAGAGAGCGAGAGGTGATGAGAAGGAGGGAGCGCAAGAGGATGGAAAGGGAGGGAGAGAGAGGAGATGGGAAGAGAGAGAGGAGATGGGGAGAGAAAGAGGAGATGGAGAGAGAAAGGGCAGATGGAAGGAGAGAGGAGATGGAAATGGAGGGAGGGAGGAGATGGAGGGAGGGAGGGAGGAGGACATTGAAAGGAAGGAGTGAAAATGGAGTGGTGACAGGGAGAAATGGGCGGGAGGGAAATAATGGTAGTGGGAAAAGGCGTGATGGAGGAAAAGTGATGGACAGGGAAGGAGAGATGTAAGAACTGTGCCTGTATGGGGGAAGGCAGGGAGGTGAGATGGGAGGGAGACCGGGGGAAGGGAGGGAGGTGAGATGGGAGGAAGCCAGATGGACAGACTGGGGGAAGGTAGGGAGGTGAGATGGGAGGGAGACCGGGGGAAGGTAGGGAGGTGAGATGGGAGGGAGCCAGATGGAGAGACCGGGGGAAGGTAGGGAGGTGAGATGGGAGGGAGCCAGATGGAGAGACTGGGGGAAGGTAGGGAGGTGAGATGGGAGGAAGCCAGAAGGAGAGACTGGGGGAAGGTAGGGAGGTGAGATGGGAGGGAGCCAGATGGAGAGACCGGGGAAGGTGAGGGGAGGTGAGATGGGAGGGGGGAGCCAGATGGAGGTGAGATGGGAATGGAGCCAGATGGAGAGGGAGGTGAGATGGGAGGGAGCCAGATGGAGAGACATGGGGAAGGCAGGGAGGTGAGATGGGAGATGGGAGGGAGCCAGATGGAGACACCAGGGGAAGGTAGGGAGGTGAGATGGGAGGAAGCCAGATGGAGAGACCGGGGGAAGAGAGCAGGGAGGTGAGATGGGAGGGGAGGGAGCCAGAAGGAGAGACTGGGGGAAGACAGGGAGGTGAGATGGGAGGAAGCCAGATGGAGACACCAGGGGAAGAGAGCAGGGAGGTGAGATGGGAGGGGAGGGAGCCAGAAGGAGAGACTGGGGGAAGGCAGGGAGGTGAGATGGGAGGAAGCCAGATGGAGACACCAGGGGAAGAAAGCAGGGCTTTGAATCACTGGCCTAATATGTAAGTTGTAGTAGCCTGTGAAAATATGTTCTATTTACCGGGTCTCCTTCACTTGGTCAGGGGTCTTAGAAAGGGGGATGCGTCCACCTATAGCGCCAATGAAAATCTGCGGGATGAATTCAGCTATTTATCATTTTTATCATGTTGCCTAGGCTTATTAATTGAGATTAGCAAAGCATCCCTAGCAGTCAACTGACCGCAGCCTACTGTACCTGCAATTCTGTAAAAGTTCTCCTTGATTATATGGACAGCTTCATGGCCAGGGAATGCAATAAAGATATTTTAAAAATATCTTCAATGCGAGGCAGACTCTTCTCTTCTTTGTATAGCAGTCATTCAAACAGAGTAGAGTTACATATTCTATATATTGATAGAATAAACTGATTCATGATTGTGCGGAAAAAAATATAACGTTAAAAAAATTAATGATTCTGAATGATCTAAAGGATGTATTCGAGGTTCAATCATTTGTTTCCTTTGTAAAGCACAGCGAGCAATGCAGGTTCCGAGGTCAAGTGGATTTTCCAAGGGGCAGAACAGGCGAACAACAATCTGATTGGCAGGGGAAATCACGTATTTATTCACCAAGACAGGCTAAGATCAAGTTAACCTAGTAGGTAGCAGGTTTGCTTCAGAGCATTCGTTGCTATGGTTTCTGATCAGGCTCTCTTTCTGGAGCTGAGTTTGCACAAGTTCTGGTTTGACACATCTCGCCAAATCACTAATCTGACTTTCTGGAATACCCCTCAGATGTCTCAGAGTGCTATATGGTCGATACATCCATTTTGGTCACCGCAAATCCTGGCTGAGCCTCCTTAACACAAGCTGTGCTTACACACTGATACCAAGGCAAGACTCCAAGTGATGAGAGGAGAGGAGGAGAAAGTCAGTTGCTCAACTGCATGCATTCAATGTCTTCCATATTTAACCCAAATCCTCTTAATCAACATCTTCGGTGCCTCTGGAGCAGTTGTTGTTGGGGGTTACCTGCCTTGCTCAAGGGCAGAACAGCATATTTTTCCACCTTGCTGACTAGTGGATTTGAACCAGTGACCCTTCGGTTACTGGCCCAACGCTCTTAACCGTTAGGCTAGAGAGGACAGAAGAGAGAGTGGAGAGGAGGGAGAGAGGAAAGATAGGGGGAAGAGGAGAATGAGGGGACTGGGCAGGGCAGGGTAGGGTAGCCAGGTAACCATAGCAACATGTGAAGCATTACTCAGATCTGGTCTGGTGTGTTCAATGTGTACTCTCTCACCATTAAAAAAAACTCCAAGAGATCAATAGCAATTTCTCTCTTCTGAAATGAACCAGTGACATGGGTAATGATTTTAGGACATGGATCTATTGTTTTTAAGGCTCCCTGTTATATTGATTTCAGCCTGAGGTTCAAATGGAAGATGTCTTAATGGGAGACACACTTACCAAGAACACAAACTTAAAGGTTGTCCATCCTAATACTCGGTCAGAGAGATAGAGAGAGCACAATAGCCTCAACTAATAACTCAAAAGGAAAGGGCAGTCATTTTGTATTGACCCACCACCTACATGGCCAGCCAGGGATGTCATTGTGGGTTACTTACAGTAAAGCTCAATACAGAATCAATGGAATGGGTGGAAGGATACATGACAGAGAGGTCAGTGATCAGACTAATAGGAGTGGGTGGAAGGAGACATGAGCGAGAGCAGGCCAGCAGGTAGCCTAGTGGTTAGAGTGTTGGGCCAGTAACTGAAAGGTTGCTGGAACGAGCCCCCAAGCTGACAAGGATGAAATATGTTGTTCTGAACAAGGCAGTTAACCCACTGTTCCTAGGCTGTCATTGTAAATAAGAATTTGTTCTTAACTGACTTGCCTAGTTAAATAAATCAAAACAAAGAGAAGTCAGGGATAAGGCTAATAGGAGTGTGTGGAAGGATACAGAGGCCAGGGATAAGGCTAAAAGGAGTGTGTGGAAGGATACAGAGGCCAGGGATAAGGCTAATAGGAGTGGGTGGAAGGATACAGAGGCCAGGGATAAGGCTAATAGGAGTGTGTGGAAGGATACAGAGGCCAGGGATAAGGCTAATAGGAGTGTGTGGAAGGATACAGAGGCCAGGGATAAGGCTAATAGGAGTGTGTGGAAGGATACAGAAGCCAGGGATAAGGCTAATAGGAGTGGGTGGAAGGATACAGGGCCAGGCTAATAGGGTGTGTGGAAGGATACAGAGGCCAGGGATAAGGCTAATAGGAGTGTGTGGAAGGATACAGGGGCCAGGGATAAGGCTAATAGGATATACAGAGGCCAGGGATAAGTGCTGGGAAGGATACAGAGGCCAGGGATAAGGCTAATAGGAGTGTGTGGAAGGATACAGAGGCCAGGGATAAGGCTAAAGGATACAGGAGTAATAGGGTGGAAGGATACAGAGGCCAGGGATAAGGCTAATAGGAGTGTGTGGAAGGATACAGAGGCCAGGGATAAGGCTAATAGGAGTGGGTGGAAGGATACAGAGGCCAGGGATACAGAGGCCAGCAGGGAAGGCTAATAGGGAGTAAGGTAATAGAGTGTGTGGAAGGATACAGAGGCCAGGGATAAGGCTAATAGGAGTGTGTGGAAGGATACAGAGGATACAGGAGTGCCAGGGATAAGGCTAATAGGAGTGGGTGGAAGGATACAGAGGCCAGGGATAAGGCAAAGGAGTGTGTGGAAGGATACAGAGGGGGATGGCTAATAGGATGGGTGGAAGGATACAGAGGCCAGGGATAAGGCTAATGGAGGATACAGAGGTGTGGAAGGATACAGAGGCCAGGGATAAGGCTAATAGGAGTGGGTGGAAGGATACAGAGGCCAGGGATAAGGCTAATAGGAGTGGGTGGAAGGATACAGAGGCCTAGGGATAAGGCCAGGGATAATAGGAGTGGGTGGAAGGATACAGAGGCCAGGGATAAGGCTAAATAGGAGTGGGTGGAAGGATACAGAGGCCAGGGATAAGGCTAATAGGAGTGGGTGGAAGGATACAGAGGCCAGGGATAAGGCTAATAGGTGGGTGGAAGGATACAGAGGCCAGGGATAAGGCTAATAGGAGTGGGTGGAAGGATACAGAGGCCAGGGATAAGGCTAATAGGGAGTGGGTGGAAGGATACAGAGGCCAGGGATAGGGATAAGGCTAATAGGAGTGTGTGGAAGGATACAGGGATAAGGCTAGGCCAAGGATACAGGGCCAGATAAGGCTAAGGATACAGGGCCAGTGGGTGGAAGGATACAGAGGCCAGGGATAAGGCTAATAGGAGTGTGTGGAAGGATACAGAGGCCAGGGATAAGGCTAATAGGAGTGTGTGGAAGGATACAGAGGCCAGGGATAAGGCTAATAGGAGTGGGTGGAAGGATACAGAGGCCAGGGATAAGGCTAATAGGAGTGGGTGGAAGGATACAGAGGCCAGGGATAAGGCTAATAGGAGTGTGTGGAAGGATACAGAGGCCAGGGATAAGGCTAAAGGATACAGGGGCCAGGGATAAGGCTAACAGAGAAGTTGTATATATTGTCCCATCCAGCTAATCGTCTGTCTGTATTGAAAAGTCCAACACATCATCACTGAAAGTAAATCATTGATATGAAATGACAGTACGTTTGTTTCCCAAATACCCCCTTATTCTAATTATCTTCCAAAGACAACAATGAGATTGTCATTTTAATCAACAAGCTTTTTTAAGTTCAGCTCACTTCAAGAATAGTTTGTTGAGTAAACAAACTTTAACATTTTTTGCTCAAATTATTGTAATTTTAATGTCCACTCAACTCACCGAATAACGCTGATTAAACAGTTGGCTAAAGCTGTCTTTTTTAAAGTGTACAGAGTAACAGTTCCACAATGAAACAACCCTATCAGATAGGATGAAGATAATAAAGAGTTAGGGGGTGCTTTCCACTTCCGAAGCACGCCATAATGTCCTTCTAATGTTGCAGAGAGATGTTGTGATCATGTAGGCATCATTTGATATGGTATCATCGTTCTGTGGTCACTGAGAGGGCACGATGATGGGGGCCATCACATTTAGGTTATGTCCCAAATGGGTCCTGGTCAAAATAAGTGCACTACATAGGGAATAGGGTGCCATTTGGGACACATAGGATGACATCTGAATGACAGTTTGGATGGTGTAGGAAGGAACAGGAGCTGTTGGACATAAAGACATGAGATAAAGAAGAAGTAACATCCATATCAGCCCTCAGTCAGTTAGGTCAGCCCACTGTCTGCTACCCTCTGTCAGTTAGGTCAGCCCTCTGTCTGCTACCCTCTGTCAGTTAGGTCAGCCCTCTGTCTGCTACCCTCAGTCAGTTAGGTCAGCCCTCTGTCTGCTACCCTCAGTCAGTTAGGTCAGCCCTCTGTCTGCTACCCTCTGTGAGTTAGGTCAGCCCTCTGTCTGCTACCCTCAGTCAGTTAGGTCAGCCCTCTGTCTGCTACCCTCAGTCAGTTAGGTCAGCCCTTCTGTCTGCTACCCTCTGTCAGTTAGGTCAGCCCTCAGTCTGCTACCCTCAGTCAGTTAGGTCAGCCCTCTGTCTGCTACCCTCTGTCAGTTAGGTCAGCCCTCTGTCTGCTACCCTCAGTCAGTTAGGTCAGCCCTCTGTCAGTTAGGTCAGCCCTCTGTCAGTTAGGTCAGCCCTCTGTCAGTTAGGTCAGCCCTCTGTCAGTTAGGTCAGCCCTCTGTCAGTTAGGTCAGCCCTCTGTCAGTTAGGTCAGCCCTCAGTCAGTTAGGTCAGCCCCTGTCTGCTACCCTCAGTCAGTTAGGTCAGCCCCCTGTCTGCTACCCTCAGTCAGTTAGGTCAGCCCTCTGTCTGCTACCCTCAGTCAGTTAGGTCAGCCCCCTGTCTGCTACCCTCAGTCAGTTAGGTCAGCCCTCTGTCTGCTACCCTCAGTCAGTTAGGTCAGCCCACTGTCTGCTACCCTCAGTCAGTTAGGTCAGCCCTCTGTCAGTTAGGTCAGCCCTCTGTCTGCTACCCTCAGTCAGCGCTCTGTCTGCCAGAACAGCCGTCTGTCTGCTACCCTCAGTCAGTTAGGTCAGCCCTCTCTCATCTACAGAAAGAGACAGCTACACAGACTATGTCCACCTGTCAGTGTGGAGTGGACGGAATGGCTAACAGACAGCCATATTTTTTTTTTGGGGGGGGGAGAGATTCATTAATAGAGGCCTGCATGGGATCATCAGAAGTAGTCATAGAGAGGGCTGATGATACAGTCATAGAAATAGAGGTACTAGAACATGCTTACTCATTCAAGTCAGCAATTTGGGGACCGGCAGCCATATTTAGTGTACCCATAAGAGAATAGAACCTATTTCTATGGGAACAGTTCAGTACAGTGTGTGTCTAAGGCTGGGGCTACTGTAAGAGATGAAAGATGAAAGATGAAAGTGAATCATTGTGCCTGCCTGACTTTCAAGCAGTGCTTCAAGCCCACCAGCCAGCCAAAAGGGCAGGAAGAGGGAGTGGTTGGTGTGTACTGCTCTATGCCAGAGTGCTACTGACTCTTACTCTAACAAAAAATATAAAGCCAACATGTAAAGTGTTGGTCCCATGTCTCATGAGATGAAATAAAAGATCACAGACGATCCATACTCACAAAAAGCTTATTTCTCTCAAATGTCGTGCACAAATGTGTTCACATCCCTGTTCGTGAGGATTTTTCCTTTGCCAAGATAATCCATCCACCTGACAGGTCTGCCATATTGATACGTACGCAACACCCCGCTACAACTCAACTCCCCGTGGAGTGAAAGAGGTATGTGGTTGTAGGTGTGGGTAAGGATGACAGAGGATATTTACCATTAGGGAATGTGTTTCCTTCACACAGTAAGGTGGGGAAAAGGGGCTGGACAGAACCAAAGCAAAGAAGGTAAGTTAACGTTCCCCCTTACCTTACCTGCCTACCCACTGGTTACCTATTCTTAACCCAACCTAGCGCGCTGACCAAACTACAGGGGGTGGTCCACCCAGGTCTTACCTAGTGTGCAGAGACAGACTAAATACTACGGGTATATGTATGCCCGCAGGCCTCTTGCCTAAACACTCCCAAGGTGCCTTCCCCTTCCCCCCTGAGAACCAATGAAACAGAATAAGTCACCAAACTCAATGAAAAATTAGAATAAACCAAAAACACGATGTACTATGGCAAACACATACCCCTACAGGACTGGCTCCAAAATACTGTACAACACATTTACCAGACCAACAACCAGCACATCACATACAAAGGAGCTCTCTCCTAACAAAGGAACACTGGCTTTTCAAGCTGCAGAAGGAGCCGGTAATTGCAGACAGCCGTATCCCCTGACGAGAGGGCGGGGTCAAAGCTCCAATCTGTAATGGGGCTGACCAATCAGCAACTTGGAATCCAGGAAGCCATCCTGAAACATATACACATACATACAAACCCACAACACAGAAACGGGGAACGTAACACATATCAAGAAGCTGATTAAACAGCACGATCATTACCAAGGTGCACCTTGTGCTGGGGAGAATAAAAGGCCACTCTAAAATGTGCAGTTTTGTCACACAACACAATGCCACAGATGTCTCAAGTTTTGAGGGAGCGTGAAATTGGCATGCTGACTGCAGGAATGTTATTTTCTCTACCATAAGCTGCCTCCAACGTCGTTTTCGAGAATTAAGTCTAACCGGCTTCAAAACCACAGACAACGTGTCAGCCCAGGACCTCCACATCCGGCTTTTTCACCTGCGGTATCGAGACCAGCTAGTCGGACAGATGATGAAACTGAGGAGTATTTCTGTCTGTAATAAAGCCCTTTTGTGGGGAAACACTAATTCTGATTGGCTGGGTCTGGCTTCCCAGTGGGTGGGCCTTGCTCCCAAGTGGATGGGCCTATGCCCTCCCAGGCCCACCCATGGCTGCTCCCCTGCCCAGTCATGTGAAATCCATAGATTAGGGACAAATTCATTCATTTAAACTGACTGATTTCCTTATATGAACTGTAACTCAGTAAAATTGTTGAAATTGTTGCATGTTGCGTTTATATTTTTGTTCAGTGTATACAGTTGAAGTCGGAAGTTTACATACACTTGGGTTGGAGTCATTAAAACTAATTTTCAACCACTCCATAAATTTCTTGTTAACAAGTCAAATTTGTCTTATATCGTCTTATATCGACATAACTTGAAAGGCCACTCAGCAAGGAAGAAGCCACTGCTCCAAAACCGTCATAAAAAAGCCAGACTACAGTTTGCAACTGCACATGGGGACAAAGATGGTACTTTTTGGAGAAATGTCCCCTGGTCTGATGAAACAAAAATAGAACTGTCATAATGAACATCGTTATGTTTGGAGGAAAAAGGGGGAGGCTTGCAAGCTGAAGAACACCATCCCAACCGTGCAGCACGGGGGTGGCAGCATCATGTTGTGGGGGTGCTTTGCTGCAAGATGGACTGGTGCACTTCACAAAATAGATGGCATCATGAGGGAGGAAAATTATGTGGATATATTGAAGCAACATCTCAAGACATCAGTCAGAAAGTTAAACTTGGTCGCAAATGGGTCTTCCAAATGGACAATGACACCAAGCATACTTCCAAAGTTGTGGCAAAATGGCTTAAGGACAACAAATTCAAGGTATTGGAGTGGCCATCACAACGCACTGACCTCAATCCGATAGACAATTTGTGGGCAGAACTGAAAAATCATGTCGAAGCAAGGAGGCCTACAAACCTGACTCAGTTACACCAGCTCTGTCAGGAGGAATGGACCAAATTCACCCAACTTATTGTGGGAAGCTTGTTGAAGACTACCCGAAAAGCTTGACTCAAGTTAAACAATTTAAAGGCAATGATACCAAATACTAATTGAGTGTATGTAAACTTCTGACCCACTGGGAATGTGATGAAAGAAATAAAAGCTGAAATAAATCACTACTATTATTCTGACATTTCACATTCTTAAAATAAAGTGGTGATCTTAACTGACCTAAGACAGGGAATTTTTACTAGGATTAAATTTAAAAACTGAGTTTAAATGTATTTGTCTAAGGTGTATGTAAAAGTCTGACTTAAACTTTATATACCCAGTGACTATGACTATGGACTGGACATAAATACATGTTTTATACACATTTTTTAAAACCTTTTTTTACTTACATGCATAGACACACACACACACACACACACACACACAGAGTATATACACAAAGATTACACGCAAAGCTCACCCAGTGTTCTCAGAGAAACACAGAAAGGCATAATGTTGTGTCAAAAAAGGTATAAGTGGACAGCTTTATGGGAAATAGGTTAAAGGCCCTGTGTGCTCAGTGGAGATATGACCTCTGATCTAGTGCTCTCAGTTTGGATACTGTCCTCCCTCCACCTCCACTCACAGTGGGAACACAGTCCAACCCTGCTGCCTGCATCTTCACACAGACACGATCTCTCTCTCTCTCTCTCTGTCTCTCTCTCGTGTGCTCCATAGGGGCTTTGACCGGCTAACGCCATCGGCCTGCTACCCAGGGGTGCACAGCAGTCTCCATGCCAATCAACTGCACTCCGGGGTCTGGAGAATGAAGCCACCTTTATAAAAGACACACTGTAGAGACACACATTTATACTGTATCCTTGACTGTCTGTGTACAAACAGCCTCTGACGACTCACACCATGTCGCACCATCCACCCACAGAGATAGAGAGAGAGAGAGAGAGAGAGAGAGAGAGAGAGAATGAATGAGAGAGAGAGAAAGAGAGAGAGAGAGAGAGAGAGAGAGAGAGAGAGAGAGAGAGAGAAAGGAAACAGAGAGCGTGGTATTGAAAGAGCAAAGTAAAACGAGAGAAAATGAGAAGAGAGGGAAATATGCAACATAGAGGTAGGGAGGTTAACTAAATGCCGTCATCTCAATTAATCTAGTCAGTGTTATGACAGCAGTGTACCCTGCAATAGACAAGGAGTCTATATGGTTCCCTTTATGTACAGTAGAGCTTCACTACATGACCAAACGTATGTGGACACCTGCTCGTCGAACATCTCAATCCAAAATCACGGGCATTAATATGGGCTTGGTCCCCCTTTGCTGCTATAACAGCCTCCACTCTTCTGGGAAGGCTTTCCACTAGATGTTGGAACATTGCTGCAGGGACTTGCTTCCATTCAGCCACAAGAGCATTAGCGAGGTCGGGAAATGATGTTGGGCGATTAGGCCTGGCTCGCAGTCTGCGTTCCAGTTCATCCCAAAGGAGTTCGATGGAGTTGAGGTCAGGGCTCTGATCTCTGCAAACCATTGCTGTATGGACCTCACTATGTGCACGGGGGCGTTGTCACGCTGAAACAGGAAAGGGTCTTCCCCAAACTGTTGTAAACTTGTAATTTACGTATTTGGGTAGGACTTTATAATAACCATACGTAATAAAGCATTTATAATAGTTAAAATAATGTGTTAATCATTTCTCCATTCATAAGATGTTTAATATAGGTTCTTATAAACCATTTACTAATCATTAGTTAAGTCTTGTTGCGTGGCCTAATCTGAAGGGTGTGTTTTGAGTGACCAGTGTAAAGCCATTTGTGAAAATAGTCTGCAGTTAAAAAACTGAAGCACTGGAAGCATTTAAAGGTTATACATGTAACATGTGTAACTACATCACATATCAGTCCCCCTAGCTGTTGTGTGTAGGCTACATCTCCCTGTGTTATGATGACATCACCCTGTTATACGATGACATCACCCTGTTTTACGATGACATCACCCTGTTTTACGATGACATCACCCTGTTTTACAATGACATCTCCCTGTGTTATGATGACATCACCCTGTGTTATGATGACATCACCCTGTTTTATGATGACATCACCCTGTGTTATGATGACATCACCCTGTTATACGATGACATCACCCTGTTATACGATGACATCTCCCTGTGTTATGATGACATCACCCTGTGTTATGATGACATCACCCTGTTATACGATGACATCACCCTGTTTTACGATGACATCTCCCTGTGTTACGATGACATCACCCTGTTTTATGATGACATCACCCTATGTTATGATGACATCACCCTGTTTTATGATGACATCACCCTGTTTTATGATGACATCACCCTGTTTTACGATGACATCTCCCTGTGTTATGATGACATCACCCTGTGTTATGATGACATCACCCTGTTATACGATGACATCACCCTGTTTTACGATGACATCTCCCTGTGTTATGATGACATCACCCTGTGTTATGATGACATCACCCTGTTATACGATGACATCACCCTGTTATACGATGACATCACCCTGTTTTACGATGACATCACCCTGTGTTATGATGACATCACCCTGTTATACGATGACATCACCCTGTTATACGATGACATCTCCCTGACATCACCCTGTGTTATGATGACATCACCCTGTTTTATGATGACATCACCCTGTTTTATGACATCTCCTGTGTTATGATGACATCACCCTGTTTATGATGACATCACCCTGTTTTATGATGACATCACCCTGTTTTATGATGACATCACCCTGTGTTATGATGACATCACCCTGTTTTATGATGACATCACCCTGTTTTACGATGACATCTCCCTGTGTTATGATGACATCACCCTGTGTTATGATGACATCACCCTGTTATACGATGACATCACCCTGTTTTACGATGACATCTCCCTGTGTTATGATGACATCACCCTGTTATACGATGACATCACCCTGTTTTACGATGACATCTCCCTGTGTTATGATGACATCACCCTGTTTTATGATGACATCACCCTGTTTTATGATGACATCACCCTGTGTTATGATGACATCACCCTGTTTTATGATGACATCACCCTGTTTTATGATGACATCACCCTGTGTTATGATGACATCACCCTGTTTTATGATGACATCACCCTGTTTTATGATGACATCACCCTGTGTTATGATGACATCACCCTGTTTTATGATGACATCACCCTGTTTTACGATGACATCTCCCTGTGTTATGATGACATCACCCTGTGTTATGATGACATCACCCTGTTATACGATGACATCACCCTGTTTTACGATGACATCTCCCTGTGTTATGATGACACCACCCTGTTTTATGATGACATCACCCAGTGTTATGATGACATCACCCTGTTTTATGATGACATCACCCTGTTTTATGATGACATCACCCTGTTTTATGATGACATCACCCTGTTGTATGATGACACCACCCTGTTTTATGATGACATCACCCTGTTGTATGATGACATCACCCTGTTTTATGATGACATCACCCTGTTGTATGATGACACCACCCTGTTTTATGATGACATCACCCAGTGTTATGATGACATCACCCTGTTTTATGATGACATCACCCTGTTTTACGATGACGTCACCCTGTTGTATGATGACATCACCCTGTTTTATGATGACATCACCCTGTTGTATGATGACATCACCCTGTTTTATGATGACATCACCCTGTTTTATGATTAGTTTGCATTCACAAGATTGACATCATTAACAAAACCTTCACATTACAACTCTTCCTCACATTCTAGCAACAGTTGTTTTAGAACGGGGTATAATAGTAGGTGCCAGGCTCCCCGGTTTGTGTCAAGAACTGCAATGCTGCTGGGTTTTTCATGCTTAACGCTTTCGACACCTTGACGATGCTATCAAATCCAAGATGCCATTGCCTGCCATTGTTCTCTTGAGCAAGGTACTTAACACCCCACGACAGCAGCTCCCTGGGCACCTAGTGTGGCAGCCCCCCAACACCTCTCCAAAACCTGTCTATGTATGTAAGTGTGTCTTTCAGAGGCGTTGCATTAAAAGCGGAGGTTACATTTCGGTTGGCCTTTGTGTGCAATTGACCAGTAAAGTGATCGTATCTATGTATCATAGCAGCTCAACCGCCTTGGCTGATGGAAGATGGAAAGACAGACTGTTGAAATGGATGGCTGTTATACTGTAAAGCCTGGATCTGCGTCCCAAATGGGAACCTATTACCTACATAGTGCACTACCCAACATGGGCCCTGGCCAAAAGTAGTGTACTGTATATGGAATAGGGTGCTATTTGGGATATGTCCTGGGTTGATGTTTGTTTATCCCTTCTGCATAATGACCACTGACTCCTGAACCCACCCAGCTCTATGGATCCATAAGCTTTCTTAAATCAGGATGAATTAATAGTCTGTGCCAGACGGAGAGCTACCTTCAACTCCGTTAATAGTCATTTGAAAGCTTAAACAGCTAAACAGTATTCTGTCTGATGGTAAAGGCTTTCCCAATACTACAAGAGGTTCCTTACACTGCAGGGTAGAGCAGCTAGCTACCCTGCACAGTGGGGCCATGTCATCTGTGTGACCTGCTAGGCTGTCACGGGAGAAGCTCCCATGGGACCACACCTCAACGTTCTTCTTCCTGTCCCCATGACAGAACTAGGAAGTGACGACACATTGTGTCTCTGTGTGTGTGTGTGTCTCTGTGTGTGTGTGGGTGTGTGTGTGTGTGTGTCTCTGTGTGGGTGTGTGTGTGCCTCTGTGTGTGTGTGTGTGTGTGTGTGTGTGTGTGTGTGTGTGTGTGTGTGTGTGTGTGTGTGGGTGTGTGTGTGCCTCTGTGTGTGTGTGTGTGTGTGTGTGTGTGTCTGTGTGGGTGTGTGTGTGCCTCTGTGTGGGTGTGTGTGTCTCTGTGTGTGTGTGTATGGTTAAATGTGTGTGTGTCTCTGTGTGGGTGTGTGTGCCTCTGTGTGTGCGTGTGTGTGTGTATGTGTGTGTGTATGTGTGTGTGTGTGTGTGTGTGTGTGTGTGTGTGTGTGTGTGTGTCTCTGTGTGGGTGTGTGTGTGCCTCTGTGTGTGTGTGTGTGTGTGTGTGTCTCTGTGTGGGTGTGTGTGCCTCTGTGTGGGTGTGTGTGTGTGTATGGTTAAATGTGTGTGTGTCTCTGTGTGGGTGTGTGTGTGCTGGGTGTGTGTGTGTGTGTGTGTGTGTGTGTGTGTCTCTGTGTGTGTGTGTGGGTGTGTGTGTGTGTGTGTGTGTGTGTGTGTGTGTGTGTGTGTGTGTGTGTGTGTGTGTGTGTGTGTGTGTGTGTGTGTGTGTGTCTCTGTGTGGGTGTGTGCGTATGTGTGATTTTGCATGCATCCCTGGGCACCAACATGTGTGTAAAACAGTGATAGGATAGTAACCCCCTCTTATGTTAATGTATGCGTACAGTAGCTTGCTGCTGTATGCTATTGGCTGTGCACCTCCCAGCCCCCCTCTATAAGGTAAAGGAAAAGGCCATAGTGCATCTGGATGACCCAATGTTATGTGATGTATCCTGACAGAGATTTAGCCCACGCTAGCTAGATACTGTAGCTACCACTGTTACATTATGACAACATTACCTCACAGCAGAGGGAGAGCAGAGAGAGGAATAGAAAACCCCACGGTGACATTTTCAACCTGATGCGTTTGTGGACAGCTAAGATACAGGCTAGAGGCTACTGCTGTGGATGATGGGGGTTAGGGTGGGAGTCACATACACACACGACACACGCTGTGCGGCCCGACGCCAATCCTAAGATTCCCTTCTTTACTTTGGATCATCTTCAAAGTGTCTCTTCCCCCCCATCTTTATGCGGCTGCACCAGGCTCACGCTCGCTAACTAGGCAAGTCAGTTAAGAACAAATTCTTATTTACAAGGACTGCCTACCCCGGCCAAACCCGGACAATGCTGGGACAATTGTGTGCCGCCTTATGGGCCTCCCAATCACGGCCGGTTGTGATACAGCCTGGAATCGAACCAGGGTCTGTAGTGACGCCTCTAGCACTTTGAAAAAGACACCATCTTCATCCTCATCCCTATAGCTCTCTTTCGGTGTCTTTCCACCTCTCTCCATCCATGTCCATCTCTCTCTCTCTTTATTGACATGGGAAACATGTGTTAACATTGCCAAAGCAAGTGAGGTAGATAATATACAAAAGTGAAATAAACAATAAAAATTAACAGTAAACATTAAACAAACAGACATTACAAATGTCATATTATATATATCTCTCTCTGTCTCTCTCTCTCTCTCTCTCTCCATCCATTTCCATCCCTCTCTGTCTCTCTCTCTCCATCCATTTCCATCCCTCTCTGTCTCTCTCTCTCTCTCTCTGTCTCTCTCTCCCTCTCTCTCTGTCTCTCTCTCTCTCTCTGTCTCTCTCTCTCTCTCTCTGTCTCTCTCCATCCATTTCCATCCCTCTCTGTCTCTCTCTGTCTCTCTCTCTCTGTCTCTCTCTCTCTCTGTCTCTCTCCATCCATTTCCATCCCTCTCTGTCTCTCTCTCTCTCTCTCTCTGTCTCTCTCTCTCTCTGTCTCTCTCCATCCATTTCCATCCCTCTCTGTCTCTCTCTCTCTGTCTCTCTCCATCCATTTCCATCCCTCTCTGTCTCTCTCTCCATCCATTTCCATCTCTCTCTCTCTGTCTCTCTCCCATCCATTTCCATCCATCTCTGTCTGTCTGTCTGTCTGTCTGTCTGTCTGTCTGTCTGTCTGTCTGTCTGTCTGTCTGTCTGTCTGTCTGTCTGTCTGTCTGTCTCTCTCTCTCTCTCTCTCTCTCTCTCTCTCCATCCATTCCATCCATCTCTGTCTGTCTGTCTGTCTCTCTCTCTCTCTGTCTCTCTCCATCCATTTCCATCCCTCTCTGTCCCTCTCACTCCATCCTCACCTCTACAGCCTCATTTTCAGCTCCACTCTGATGTGATGGCCATATTGTACATCTCTCCGCACCTTATGCTGTAGGATCATTGGGGACTGATTTCCAATGAAACAACATCACAGCTCAGCACAGTGCAGTACGTCTCCTCTTCCCTATAATCATTCTAAGCGATGATGGAATAGCCTCCAAATATTCTCTATTCCTCTCTCCCTCTTCCTGTCGCTCTTTATTTGAGGTTGATGAATGGATGTGAGATTACTTGGAGCATGCCTCATTAGGAGAAATTAATGAGCATGTCTGCCACATCTCTATTGGGATTCTGTTATCAGCACAACCAACTGAGCAGAGTTTGATCCGAGCGAGCACTGGGCTGAAATTCAAACCCAGAGGCAGTTTGTGTGTGTGTGTGTGTGTGTGTGTGTGTGTGTGTGTGTGTGTGTGTGTGTGTGTGTGTGTGTGTGTACAGGAAGGGCTGGGTCTCTTTAATCTCCCAGCCTCTGCTCCATGACAGCGGGACATCAATATTTGAGAACCCTCTTCTTCTTCTCCCTACCCCTTCCTCTGGCATCAACTCTTTATTGCTCTCTCTCTATCTCCCCCGGCTCTCTCTCTCTCTCTCCCTCTCTCTCTCTATCTCCCCCGGCTCTCTCTATCTCCCCCGGCTCCCTCTCCCTCTCTCTATCTCCCCGGCTCTCTCTCCCTCTCTATCTCCCCGGCTCTCTCTCTCTCTCTCTCCCCTGGCTCTCTATCTCCCCCGGCTCTCTCTCCTTCTCTCTCTCCCTCTCTATCTCTCCCGGCTCTCTCTCCCTCTCTCCCTCTCTCCCCCCGGCTCTCTCTCTCTCTATCTCCCCCAGCTTTCTCTCCCTCTCTTTCACATGACTTAGAGTTGTCTTGGCATCCAGCCAATTTGTCTTTCACCTTCCCCTGTTACAGAACTTCAGAACATCCTCATGTCATTTCAGCAAACCTTGATGCCCACCATCTCAGATTATTTACAAATCATTTCTGTATTTAGAAACAGATAAGATTAGCATTCCTGCAACATTATTGTTGAAATAGAATTTGATCTCTGAGAAATTAGGCAAATTAATTACACCCAAATTGTCCGTTTTAATGTATAGGATTCATATAATATTCAATAAATATAATACCTAACATCTGATTAGGACCGTTTGGACCAAGCCTTTTTCTAACAATGAGTAAGATGTGAGGAATCCAAAGAAATTGTCAAATTAGTTTATGGACAAGCTATGACAGTAACCCATGCTTTGGTTTTGTTTACCTGGCATTTCCACGCTTCATGTCCAAATCATCTACGTGGGACTGGCAGGTATTCTAACGGTTAGAGAGGCTAGCCAACAACTGGCAACCCTGGTTCAAAACCTGGGTCCGACTGTAAAAATCTGGTGGGAAGTGAGCTGGCAACCGGAGGGTTACAGATATAAAATCCTAGATGCCATTGCCTGTCGTTGTGCCCTTGAGCAAGGTACTTAACCCTCCACAACAAGAGCTCCCTGGGTGCCCCACTCGCCAAAAGGAAACCTGTCTTTCGGAGGACTTGGGTTAAAAGCGGAAGTCAGATTTCGGTTGGACCTTGTGTGTAATTGACAAATAATGCGATCTTAACCTAACATAACTGAGTTACACAATCAGTTTTTTGATTCTTCAGGATGATTTGGACATGAAGTGTGAAAATGCTAATACCATTGACTTGAATTTGATTTTTTATTTGTTTTATTTAACTAGGCAAGTCAGTTAAGAACAAATTCTTATTTTCAATGACGGCCTAGGAACAGTGGGTTAACTGCCTGTTCAGGGGCAGAACGACAGATTTGTAACTTGTCAGCTCGGGGGTTTGAACTTGCAACCTTCCGGTTACTAGTCCAACCACTAGGCTACCCTGCTACCCCATTTGTGCCACAAATGCTAAAAAGTTAGCATTTGAAATAGTGGACAACAAAACCAGACTGCTTACAGGGTAAGGAAACCAATATGTAATTTGATAATTGGAGCAACTATCACTTTAACGTTGAACTTTAAAAAAAATTCAAATAAATCACATTGAACAACACCCCCTAGTGGTCAGAACCTGGTAATATAAGGATGTAGGATGGGACATAAACCTAACAACTTCAATGACTTATTCTCTGAACAGGGGGGAAAAAACATCACAAAATTCACTGGGAATACATTACATAGGATAAAGAAACAATACTCCAAGCCACAGGCTCCATACTACTTGTCAGACACAGAGAACTGATACTATACACTGAATGTACAAAACATTAAGAACACCTTCCTAATATTGAGCTGCACCCTTTCACCTGCATTCACCTGGTCAGTCTACGTCATGTTCATAATGTTTTGTACACTCAGTGTATACTGGTTGTTGGGTGGGATTGGCATGGAGTGTGGAGGGTCCGTGGGTGGCTTTTTACCATTTCTTTACATTCCTCATGTCTAAATCATTTTCAGAAAAAGGTTTGGTCCAAATCAGATGTTAGGTACCATATTTATTGAATATTATATGAATCCTATAAATTGAAATGGCTAATTTGAGTGTAATCAATAAGCTTAATTTCTCAGAGCTCAAATTATATTTCAACAAAATAATGTTGCAGGAATGCTAATCTTATCTGTTTCTAACAACAGAAACAATTTCAGAACAATCTGACACCCCTGGCTTAGCATAGACCCTCTGGAGGGGTGGATGGAGTTCTAATCGTTTTTCCACATTGAGGAATTCATTCATTATTTATTGTTGAATATCAATATCGTTGTTATGCGTAGTAATTATTACTCCACAAACTCACATCCAAAACTTTTGGACTCCTAAGCCTCAAGTTGTTTAAAGTTACAGTGTGAGATCTGAGTTCCGGGTTGTGTAAGGACAGTGGTATGGTCATGTGGACTTATCTTTCAGAGCCCGTAGGCTGAGGAGTGAGTCAAGGCTATGAAGCAGTGTAGCTGGAAACACACTAGTCCAGTCTGGGTGTGATAGAATAGGTCTCCTCACAGGGATACACGGACAGAGAAAACCATCATCTAATTTCTTTGCCACTGAGATTTGTTAGAGACCTGACATACCTGACATACCGTGTTCTACAACTGAGCACAAACCTTCATTTAGAGAGGAGGGGGGGGGGGGGGGATATTGTGAAGCTACAAAGAAATCTGTCCTCCTGCAATTACGGTTCTCTAGTCTATCTCCCCCTCTTTTGTGTTACTTTTGGGCCCATAGAGGCAGCCAGCAATGGGCTTGGGGGTGTGAGATTGCACCCATTGCTCTGGGTAATGAATGTTATTTATTTAGTTAGTTATTTGCTGTGTCGTGTCACTGCTGTGCCTCATATAGGCATAGTACAGAAGTTATTTTCAGCCTCCGAGAGATAGTCCCTCACATGCAACAGGTGTCATGGTAACTCAAAATCACAAAGCTGTCCTGTTCCTGGCTCTAATTACCTTCTCTTCTCACCCATCGTGGTAAATCTAAATCACATTTTAAAAAAGCACTGCAGGGACAGGGAGTTATTTCTCACGGGAGAAACAGAGGGAAATGCACTTTCTTTATGATGTTATGCTGCCCGCTACGTGCTATCCATGAACTCAAAAGGTCTCTGCTACAGTCCCTCAGAGAGTCAATAGCTGCATAGCGAGCAGTTTATTCATGTAACGGCCAAACGACTGGGCCACATATGATAGATGACTGACTCCCAGCCAGAGAGAAGTCAGGAGCTAAAGGGTTTCACGCCTGTGTGTACAGGCATATGGATCATGTTAAATGTGAAACTATGTTATTCATGTATTGATGGACTCAGTTATTATGTGACTAAGGCATATTTATTGAGGTTATTGATCTAGAATTACTTTTGACAGAGTCACAATTCTGCCTGGCACCCTATTTCCTACATAGTGCACTCAGTTGGGCCCTGGCAACCTATTTCCTACATAGTGCACTCAGTTGGGCCCTGGCACCCTATTTCCTACATAGTGCACTCAGTTGGGCCCTGGCACCCTATTTCCTACATAGTGCACTCAGTTGGGCCCTGGCAACCTATTTCCTACATAGTGCACTCTACTGGTGCCCTGTCACCCTATTTCCTACATAGTGCACTCAGTCTGGCCAAAATGAGTACAAATAGGGTGCCATTTGGAATTCAATCAAGATGTCTGTGACCGTTCCTGAACCACAGCATTCTGAGGTTTTCATTAATGCAGCAGCCATTGTGAGGCTGGTAATGTAATGTGTGCTTGGATGCCTTACCCATTGTGGGGCTGGTAATGTAATGTGTGCTTGGATGCCTTACCCATTGTGGGGCTGGTAATGTAATGTGTGCTTGGATGCCTTACCCATTGTGGGGCTGGTAATGTAATGTGTGATTGGATGCCTTACCCATTGTGGGGCTGGTAATGTAATGTGTGCTTGGATGCCTTACCCATTGTGGGGCTGGTAATGTAATGTGTGCTTGGATGCCTTACCCATTGTGGGGCTGGTAATGTAATGTGTGCTTGGATGCCTTACCCATTGTGAGGCTGGTAATATAATGTGTGCTTGGATGCCTTACCCATTGTGAGGCTGGTAATATAATGTGTGCTTCGATGCCTTACCCATTGTGAGGCTGGTAATGTAATGTGTGCTTGGATGCCTTACCCATTGTGGGGCTGGTAATGTAATGTGTGCTTGGATGCCTTACCCATTGTGAGGCTGGTAATATAATGTGTGCTTCGATGCCTTACCCATTGTGAGGCTGGTAATATAATGTGTGCTTGGATGCCTTACCCATTGTGAGGCTGGTAATATAATGTGTGCTTGGATGCCTTACCCATTGTGAGGCTGGTAATATAATGTGTGCTTGGATGCCTTACCCATTGTGAGGCTGGTAATATAATGTGTGCTTCGATGCCTTACCCATTGTGAGGCTGGTAATGTAATGTGTGCTTCGATGCCTTACCCATTGTGGGGCTGGTAATGTAATGTGTGATTGGATGCCTTACCCATTGTGGGGCTGGTAATGTAATGTGTGCATGGATGCCTTACCCATTGTGGGGCTGGTAATGTAATGTGTGCTTGGATGCCTTACCCATTGTGGGGCTGGTAATGTAATGTGTGCTTGGATGCCTTACCCATTGTGGGGCTGGTAATGTAATGTGTGCTTGGATGCCTTACCCATTGTGGGGCTGGTAATGTAATGTGTGCTTGGATGCCTTACCCATTGAAGCAAACATGGCAGTGTAGAGACTGGGGTCAAAAGTGCATATAGAGAACTACAGTCTCCTTCGTCCACCCAGAGTTTGGAGGACAATGATATCTGCTGCTAGTCACTAGCATAACATTCTAGCATTAACTCCTTGAAGCATCTCCATGGTTACCACCACACATTGTGTCACCTCCCATACGCAAAGGGTGGCTACAAATATAGCACCAAGCAACTAGACACGACTATACCCTCCTTCCTAGTCACTGTTCACACATGTATACCATGTATACCCACACACACACACAACAATTAATATTCACACTCATACCCAAGCACACATACAAGACACATACTGTACAATAATGATTTCCCTCCAGGTATCAAGTCTAAAATGAATATTGTGTTATTTAAGATGACACACGCGTTCCTTGGAGGATTATGCTTCCCATTGTAGTGAATAATCATGTAGGCTGTATAAAGGTTACTTAAAGGTGTTATATTTTCCTCACACAAGGGAGGCTGAGTGAAATATAGGAGGAGGGATTTAGGGATGGGGAGGGAGGTAAGGGGAGACTGGGGGAGGATGAGAGAGGCTGAACGGGGACTGAGGGAGGATTAAGGTAAGCAAAAAGGTGAAATGGGTCTGCACTCAAAAAGATGTTGCATAAAGATTAAGGTTGAGGGAGGAAGAGGGGAAAACTAGGGGATAGAGAGAGGGAGGAAGATAAGGAGGGAGGGAGGGAGAGGGGGATATTGATGATATGGGGTAGTAGTAAGGGGGATGGAGGTTAGGGGATGAAGAAACCTGGTGGAGGAAAAGAGAGGAGGCTGGGGAGGGAGGAAGAGAGAGGAGGCTGGGGAGGGAGGAGGAAGAGGAGGCTGGGGAGGGAGGAAGAGAGAGGAGGCTGGGGAGGGAGGAAGAGAGAGGAGGCTGGGGAGGGAGGAAGAGAGAGGAGGCTGGGGAGGGAGGAAGAGAGAAGAGGCTTGGGAGGGAGGAAGAGAGAAGATCTGAGTGTTATAGTGATGATGAAAGGTAATAGCTAGGGAGGTCACAGGTCTGAGTGGTATAGTGATGATGAAAGGTAATAGCTAGGGAGGTCACAGATCTGAGTGTTTTAGTGATGATGAAAGGTAATAGCTAGGGAGGTCACAGGTCTGACTGTTATAGTGATGATGAAAGGTAATAGCTAGGGAGGCCACAGGTCTGAGTGTACGGAGGAAGAGATGCTATGACCCTGAGAGAGGTGACAAGATACCAGCTAAAGACAACTGCATGACACATTCATGAGAGCATAGAGAGGCTGGGAGTGGCGGGGTGAGGTAACAGGGTGAGGACAGAGAGAGAAAGAGGGAGAGAAACAATGTCCCAATTGGAACTCAATTTTGTTTAGTGAACTACTTTAGAGGGCTCTGGTCAAAAGCAGTGCACTATGTATGTAATAGAGGGCATTTTTTGGGATGAGGCCACAGTATTTGAAGATCTACCCGGCGGCTGCTGCATGGCTCCACTGACTGGCAATGACGATCCAACCTTGTTTTCACTGTCAGATCTTTAAACGGGTCTATCTGAATTAAAGTGCCCCAATGGGGCCTTGACCATGAAATACCCGGCTAGCTTCTGGCAAAGAAAAGCTGGAGCCGAGCGGGTAAAAATGCTGAGAAATAAGAGTCAATCTGCCGGAGAAGTAGATGTGTACAAGACTTATATAAGACAGAGAGCCAGACAGAAGCAGAGCAGAGCAGACCAAGGCCAGTTAGGAGAAGGATTAGTGGAGTATATAGTGTCATTGAAAAGCAAACAGTCTAATGTTGTAAACAGACTAGCCTTGGCGTACAGATTGAATCCAGTGTTTAGATATTTACCATTGGAAAGGGATCACGTATCCTCCAATAGTAAGAGGTTGTGATAGAACAGTAAGACATACACAGTGAGTAGCAGAACATGCTGAGAGGCAGTAGAGACCGTCCTTATCCCAGATACACACACACACACACACACACACACACACACACACACACACACACACACACACCTGCTTAGTAAGCATGGAGATGGAGGGGATTTATCTTAACCAGCAGAGCAAAACATTACTCAGTAGAGCTCAGTAGCACTCTGAGGCTGTGTGCATTTGGAAGTCAGCATCCCAGTCATTGATGAGAGGGAAGATAAACAAAGCTATTAGAGACGCTGACCAGCGGAGGCACAGTTGAAGTCAGAAGTTTACATACATCTTAGCCAAATACATTTAAACTCAGTTTTTCACAATTCCTGACATTTAATCATTGTAAAACTTCCATGTCTTAGGTCCGTTAGGGTCACCACTTTATTTTAAGAACGTGAAATGTCAGAATAATAGCAGAGAGAATGATTTATTTCAGCTTTTATTTCTTTCATCACATTCCCAGTGTGTCAGAAGTTTACATACACTCAATTAGTATTTGGTAGCTTTGCCTTTAAATTGTTTAACTTGGGTAGCCTTCCACAAGCTTCCCACAATAAATTGAGTGAATTTTGGCCCATTCCTCCTAACAGAGCTGGTGTAACTGAGTCAGGTTTGAAGGCTTCCTTGCTTGCACACGCTTTTTCAGTTCTGCCCACAAATTGTCAATAGAGTTGAGGTCAGGACTTTGTGATGGCCACTCCCATATCTTGACTGTGTTGTCCATAAAGCCATTTTGCCACAACTTTGGAACTATGCTTGGGGTCATTGTCCGTTGGGAAGACCCATTTGCGACCAAGCTTTAACTTCCTGATGTCTTGAGATGTTGCTTCAAAATATCCACATAATTTTCCGTCCTCATGATGCTCTCTCTTTTGTGAAGTGCACCAGTCCCTCCTGCAGCAAAGCACCCCCACAACATGATGCTGCCACCCACGTGCTTCACGTTGGGATGGTGTTCTTCGGCTTGCAAGCCTCCCCCTTTTTCCTCCAAACATAATGATGTTCATTATGGCCAAACAGTTCTATTTTTGTTTCATCAGACCAGAGGACATTTCTCCAAAAAGTACGATCTTTGTCCCCATGTACAGTTGCGAAACGTAGTCTGGCTTTTTTATGGCGGTTTTGGAGCAGTGGCTTCTTCCTTGCTGAGCTGCCTTTCAGGTTATGTTGATATAGGACTCGTTTTACTGTGGATATAGACACTTATGTACCTGTTTCCTCCAGCATCTTCACAAGGTACTTTGCTGTTGTTCTGGGATTGATTTGCACTTTTCACACCAAAGTAAGTTCACTTCTACGAAACAGAACGCGTCTCCTTCCTGAGAGATGTGACGGCTGCGTGGTCCCATGGTGTTTATACTTGCGGACTATTGTTTGTACAGATGAACGTGGTACCTTCAGGCGTTTGGAAATTGCTCCCAAGGATGTACCAGACTTGTGGCGGTCTACAAATTTTTTCTGAGGTCTTGGCTGATTTTCCCATGATGTCAAGCAAAGAGGCACTGAGTTTGAAGGTAGGCCTTGAAATACATCCACAGGTACACCTCCAATTGACTCAAATTATGTCAATTAGCCTATCAGAAGCTTCTAAAGCCATGACGTGTTTTTCTGGATCAAACGTGCCAAATAAATTGACATTTTGGATATATATCGACGGAATTAATCGAACAAAAGGACCATTTGTGATGTTTATGGGACATATTGGAGTGCCAACAGAAGAAGCTCATCAAAGGTAAGTAAAGAATTATGTTTCTATTTCTGCGTTTTGTGTCGCGCCTGCAGGGTTGAAATATGCTTTCTCTCTTTGTTTACGGAGGTGCTATCCTCAGATAATAGCATCGTTTGCTTTCGCCGAAAAGCCTTTTTGAAATCTGACATGTTGGCTGGATTCACAACAAGTGTAGCTTAAATTTGGTATCTTACATGTGTGATTTCATGAAAGTTTCATTTTTATTGTAATTTATTTTAATTTAGCGCTCTGCATTTTCACTGGCTTTTGGCCAGGGAGGACGCTAGCGGCCCACCTATCCCAGAGAGGTTTTAATGACTGCAACCTAAGTGTATGTTAACTTCCCACTTCAACTGTAATTCTTGACCCTCAGATGATGCTCCTCTTGGAACGTGTGAACTAAGTGTGTTTGTGCCTGTTTGCATGTCTTCCGTCAACATATGGAAACATTATGAGTCTAGATAATAAACTCCTAACAGTTGGTCATCAGATCAGGGAAGCTGTATGGTTCCATCAGGATAATAGAGCTAGGAGACAAAGGTAATGGGCCAGGGAAGGAACAATGGGCTTGGGAAAACACAAGATAAAGGCCTGACTAAATGTGTTAATGTGTGAGAGAGAAAGAGAGTGAGACAGAGCGAGAGAGAGAAAGAGGCAGAGAGAGAGAGAGACAGAGAGAGACAGAGAGAGAGAGCGAGAGTGCGAGTAATGAAAAGAAATTGAGTCGGAGAGGGAAAGGGGGAGGAGCAGAGCACCTGACAGACAGACCGCCATGGACAGTTGTGGTGCCTGTGTCAGCACTAATTGGGCTCTTTCCCCAGAGACAGAGGGTCAATACTGGGGAGAATCGAGCTGAGAGTGGGAGTACTAAGAGAGAAAGGGACTAATGACATCTCCGCTGAGGGGAGGACGGATCATAATAATGTCTGGAAAGGAGCAAATGGAACGGCATAAAACATATGGAAACCATGTGGTTTGGTGTATTTGAAACCATTCCACTAATTCCATTCCAGCTATTACCACAAGCCCATTCTCCCCAATTAAAGTGCTATATACAGGGGGTACCGAGTCAGTGTGGAGGCTATATACAGGGGGTACCGAGTCAGTGTGGAGGCTATATACAGGGGGTACCGAGTCAGTGTGGAGGCTATATACAGGGGGTACCGAGTCAGTGTGGAGGCTATATACAGGGGGTACCGTGTCAGTGTGGAGGCTATATACAGGGGGTACCGTGTCAGTGTGGAGGCTATATACAGGGGGTACCGAGTCAGTGTGGAGGCTATATACAGGGGGTACCGAGTCAGTGTGGAGGCTATATACAGGGGGTACCGTGTCAGTGTGGAGGCTATATACAGGGTGTACCGAGTCAGTGTGGAGGCTATATACAGGGGGTACCGAGTCAGTGTGGAGGCTATATACAGGGGGTACCGAGTCAGTGTGGAGGCTATATACAGGGGGTACCGAGTCAGTGTGGAGGCTATATACAGGGGGTACCGAGTCAGTGTGGAGGCTATATACAGGGGGTACCGAGTCAGTGTGGAGGCTATATACAGGGGGTACTGGTACCGTGTCAGTGTGGAGGCTATATACAGGGGGTACCGGTACCGAGTCAGTGTGCGGGGGTACAGGATAGAGGTCATTTGAACATGTAGGTAGGGGTGAAGTGACTGTGCATAGATAATAAACAACAAGTAGCAGCAGTGTACAAAACAAATGGAGGGGGGTCAATGAAATAGTCCGGTGGCCATTTGACTAATTGTTCAGCAGTCCTATGGCTTGGGGGTAGAAGCTGTTAAGGAGCCTTTTGGTCCTAGACTTGGCGCTCCGGTACCTTTTGTCGTGCGGTAGCAGAGAAAACAGTCTATGACTTGGGTGACTGGAGTACCTGACAATTTTATGGTCTTTCGATTTACATTATACATGTCCTGGATTGCAGGAAGCTTGGCACCAGTGATGTACTGGGCCGTACGCACTACCCTCTGTAGCTCATTACGGTCAGATGACGAGCAGGCGATGATCCAACTGGTCAGGATACTCTCGATTGTGCAGCTGTAGAACTTTTTGAGGATCTGGGGACCCATGCCAAATCTTTTCAGTCTCGATAACGTAAGAACGATTCCTTAGTGATGATGGATATTCTGAGTACTGAAACTCCCCCATCTCACTTATTACAGTGGAAACACATCGCCTCGAGGCTTTTATCCCCCAGCTACAACACAGTGGAAAAACACTACCAATGGATTTGTATTGAGACCAAGAGCTCAACCATTATACTCTCCTTTCCCCCTTCTGTTACTGTTCTCAACCAATCATCTCTGTTCATTTGGCTTCCATAAACATGATGCAACCCAGTCCATTCTTATCTAGTTCTTATCACTCCATCTTAACGTAATTACGTCCAGTTAGTTGTACATGATGTGCCACGTGGGTCCCTCTGATGTACAGTGCATCCAGAAAGTATTCAGACCCCCTGATTTTTCCCACATTTTGTTAAGTTACAGCCTTATTCTAAAATGTATTAAATAAACACATTTCTCATCAATCTACATATAATAGCCCATAATGACAAAGCAAAAACCGGTTTTTAGAAATGTATGTAAAAAAAATAATTTAAAAAATAATAATAACTTATTTACATAAGTATTCAGACCCTTTGCTATGAGACTCAAAATTGAGCTCATGTCCATCCTGGTCCCACAGTTGACAATGCAAAAAGAGCAAAACCAAGTAATCTCTGCAGCACTCCACCAATTGGGCATTTATGGTAGAGTGGCCAGACGGAAGCCACTCCTTAGCAAAAAGGCACCAGACAGCCCTCTTGGAGTTTGCCAAAAGGCACCTAAAGGACTCCAACCAACCTGATCTCAACCTGATACCAAATCAAATCAAATGTCATTAGTCACATGCGCCGAATAGAACAGATGTACACCTTACAGTGAAATGCTTACTTAACAGCAATGCAGATTCAAAAAATACAGATAAGAATAAGAGATACAAGTAACAAGTAATTAAAGAGCAGCAGTGAAATAACAACAGCGAGACTATAAACACAGTCAGTGGAAGCACAAATATATCATCAAAAATCACCCTGAAAACCTGTTACATTCCTCAACAAATAAGTCCCCAATCAATGGTTTAAATTGCCCGAAAAGTCAATGTGCAGGGGCACTGGTTACTTACATGTAGGTAGAGTTATTAAAGTGACTATGCATAGATGACAACAGAGAGTAGCAGTCGTGTACAGAGGGGGTCAGGGGGTGAGGGGGGCAAATAGTCTGGGTAGCCATTTGACTAGATGTTCAGGAGTCTTACGGCTTGGGGGTAGAAGATGTGCTCTTGGACCTAGACTTGGATCTCCGGTACCGCTTGCCGTGCGGTAGCATAGAGGACAGTCTATGACTAGGGTGGCTGGAGTCTTTGACAATTTTTAGGGACTTCCTCTGACACAGCCTGGTATAGAGGTCCTGGATGGCAGGAAGCTTGGCCCCAGTGATGTACTGGGCCGTTCGCACTACCCTCTGTAGTGCCTTGCGGTGGGAGGCCGAGCAGTTGCCATACCAGGCAGTGATGCTCTCGATAGTGCAGTTGTAGAACCTTTTGAGGATCTGAGGACTCATGCCAAATATTCAGTCTCCTGAGGGGGATTAGGTTTTGTTGTGCCCTCTTCATGACTGTCTTGGTGTGCTTGGACCATGTTAGTTTGTTGGTGATATGGACACCAAGGAACATGAAGCTCTCAACTTGCTCCACTGCAGCCCCGTCGATGAGAATGGGGGCGTGCTCGGTCTTCTTTTTCCTGTAGTCCACAATCATCTCCTTTGTCTTGATCACGTTGAGGGAGAGAGAGGTTGTTGTCCTGGTCTCGTCGTTGATCAAGCCTACCACTGTTGTGTCATTGGCAAATTGAATGATGGCATTGGAGCCTGGCTGTGCAGTCATGAGTGAACAGGGAGTACAGGAGGGGACTGAGCACGCACCCCTGAGGGGCCCCAGTGTTGAGGATCAGCGTGGCAAATGTGTCGCTACCTACCCTTACCCCCTGGGGGCGGCCCGTCAGGAAGTCCAGGATCCAGTTGCAGAGGGAGGTGTTTAGTCCCAGGGTCCTTAGCTTATTGATGAGCTTTGAGGGCCCTATGGTGTTGAACGCTGAGCTGTAGTCAATGAATAGCATTCTCAAATAGGTGTTCCTTTTGTCCAGGTGGGAAAGAGCATTGTGGAGTGCAATGGAGATTGCATCATCTGTGGATCTGTTGGGGCAGTATGCAAATTGGTGTGGGTCTAGGGTTTCTGGGATGATGGTGTTGATGTGAGCCATGACCAGCCTTTCAAGGCACTTCATGGCTACAGATGTGAGTGCTACGGGTCGGTAGTCATTTAGACAGGTTACCTTAGTGGTCTTGGGCACAGGGAATATGGTAGTCTGCTTAAAACAAGTTGGTATTACAGACTCGGACTGGGAGAGGTTGAAAATGTCAGTGAAGACACTTGCCAGTTGGTCAGCACATGCTCGCAGTACACGTCCTGGTAATCCGTCTGGCCCTGCGGCCTTATGAATATTGACCTGTTTCAAGGTCTTACTCACATCGGCTGCAGAGAGCGTGATCACACAGTCTTCCGGAACAGCTGGTGGTCTCATGCATGTTCCAGTGTTATTTGCCTTGAAGCGAGCATAGAAGAAGTTTAGCTCGTCTGGTAGGCTCGTGTCACTGGGCAGCTCAGCTGGTCACCTACAGCTGAAACAATCAAATAACTACTAGTGTGTTTCTGTAGCATGTTTCTTCAGCATGTTTCTTTAGCGTGTTTCTGTAGTTTGTGGACCCGTGTAGTGTGCTTATTTTCCAACAGATTGCCTGTTCATTATCATTGACTTTACTTGTTCATTTTTTTTATCTCATTTACAAAAGTGTACCCTGTTGATTTTCGTATTTAATTTCATGGAGATCCGGTTGAGATCAGATTGGGTGAGCTGGGATCAGGTTGGGTGAGCTGGGATCAGGATGAAATCAGGTTGGGTGGACTAAGATCGAATCGTACTACAGAGAACAGTCTATGACTAGGGTGGCTCGTCGGACGTGGCAGGGCTTACAAACCATTACAGTCTACAAGGGGAAGCACAGCTGAGTAAATTGGCTAGTCTCATGGAACCTAGCAGTGGATAGTTCTAAATAAATGATATCTATAAAAGTGAGGATCCAATGGGGCATAACCAAAGAATATGGACGTTGCCATCTTAGTGCAAACATATTTTGAGCTCCAGTCAAACCTGACAACATTATATGTCTTTGCTGTGCTGACATGATTGCCTTTGCTGTAATGACATTATAGCTTTTGCTGTGCTGACATGATAAGTGGTGAATTATCATTAAGTGATAACCGTCTGGGGTGAACAAGGTATGATGATATCTAGTACGTCAGATGAGACAGAGGATACCTCTTTTCAAAATGTCTCCACACACGGACACTGCCAGTACATATGCATAAAAGGAGCCCAAGGCACCTTGGTTAGATAGATCACACAAAGGAGAGGTTATGGTTCTTCCTGATCTTAAATGTAGATACAATTTAAAAAGACAGACCAGGTCATTGAAATATAACCTTAAGCTCATTAAAGGCAAAACTTCATCTCTAAATAGATCATCCAAAACATGAACACCCGTATCCTCCCACTGAGTGAATGAAAAGGGGACCCTCAGTAAGAAGGAAATTAATGGACCAAGACGTAACTTAAGACTATATTCTGAAGTCTGTGGTAATGCCAAATTCTCTTCTATAAGGTCTCCAGGAGACGAAAGCATTCAGATCAAACCATGTTGAGGGGGCGTAGCACAAAAGCCCATCTCCCTTGTCACGCTGCATAGTGGATAGTTTAATTCCAGGTCGCTTTCCTTTCCATTCGAATTTAGAGACTAAAGAGAGGATATTGTGCCAGTATTTCTTAGGTGGAGCTAGCGGAATCAATGCAGAGAAAAAGTTAATTCAGGGAAGAAAATTCATTTTAATGATGGATATTCTAGCTTTCAGAGTTTGGAAGCTGTGACCGTTTTGAGAGGCTTCTACTCACTTATATATTCCTTGGAGATTCTTTAGGGAAATGTTGTGAATTGAGGAACATATCTCCTTACTCAGATATTTAAAGCTCTTTACCAATGGGATAGGCCCTCCCTCCCTCCCTCTCTGGAAAAAGGCCTCTCCTCCTCTCCTCCATGAGTGAGTGAAAAGCCCTCCTCTACCCATCCCTCTCTCCTCTGTCCTGTCACTCCTATTGTTAAGTCTCCAATTATATTGGGTAACCCACTGCTTTTCTGGGAGAGGATGTCTTACAAAGACAGAAATAAAGATAGAGAGATGGAATGAAAAGGAAAAGAAAGAGAGACGATGGATAGAAGTGCAAACATGCAACGGTTAGATAAACTCTCCTGTGTTTTCACTGACCCTGAGGTCTCAATCTCCACTCTGAATCTGCTCCAAACACATCCACCACGCTGACCCTCAACACAGGGGGGGGGTGCTTAGCCCCTTCCTGTACTCCCTTTTCACCCACGACTGGGTGGCAGCACACGACTCCAACACCATCATTAAGTTTGCCGACAACGCAACGGTGGTAGGCCTGATCACCGGTAATGATGAGACAGCCTATAGGGAGGAGGTCAGAGACCTGGCAGTGTGGTGCCAGGACAACAACTTCTTCCTCAACATCAGCAAGACAGAGGAGCTGATCGTGGACTACAGGAAACGGAGGGCCGAGCAATCAATCAATTCCCCCACATACCTCGTACCCCAGTACACTGAATCAGTACCAGTACTCCTTGTATATGGCCTGTATATAGACTTGTTATTGTTATTTTATTGTGTTATTATTTTATTTATGTTCATACTTTTTAAGGGCATTGTTGGGAAAGGGCTCGTTAGTAAGCGTTTCACAGTAAAGTCTACACTTGTTGTATTCGGCACATGTGACAAATACATTTTTTATTTGATTCAAAATCTCAACAAAGCAGACATTTTTCCCAGTAGGGGCAGACACACACAGACAGCAGAGTCACAAAGACATAGGATCATTCAGTATAAAAGACATAGGATCATTCAGTATAAAAGACATAGGATCATTCAGTATAAAAGACAGGGATCATTCAGTATAAAAGACATAGGATCATTCAGTATAAAGGACAGGGATCATTCAGTATAAAAGACAGGGATCATTCAGTATAAAATACATAGGATCATTCAGTATAAAAGACAGGGATCATTCAGTATAAAAGACATAGGATCATTCAGTATAAAGGACATAGGATCATTCAGTATAAAAGACAGGGATCATTCAGTATAAATGACATAGGATCATTCAGTATAAAGGACATAGGATCATTCAGTATAAAAGACAGGGATCATTCAGTATAAAGGACATAGGATCATTCAGTATAAAGGACATAGGATCATTCAGTATAAAAGACAGGGATCATTCAGTATAAAGGACATAGGATCATTCAGTATAAAAGACATAGGATCATTCAGTATAAAGACAGGGACATTCAGGATCATTCAGTATAAAGGACATAGGATCATTCAGTATAAAAGACAGGGATCATTCAGTATAAAAGACATAGGATCATTCAGTATAAAAGACATAGGATCATTCAGTATAAAGGACATAGGATCATTCAGTATAAAAGACATAGGATCATTCAGTATAAAAGACATAGGATCATTCAGTATAAAAGACATAGGATCATTCAGTATAAAAGACAGGGATCATTCAGTATAAAAGACATAGGATCATTCAGTATAAAAGACATAGGATCATTCAGTATAAAAGACAGGGATCATTCAGGACATCATTCAGTATAAAAGACAGGGATCATTCAGTATAAAAGACATAGGATCATTCAGTATAAAAGACAGGGATCATTCAGTATAAAAGACATAGGATCATTCAGTATAAAAGACATAGGATCATTCAGTATAAAAGACAGGGATCATTCAGTATAAAAGACATAGGATCATTCAGTATAAAAGACAGGGATCATTCAGTATAAAAGACATAGGATCATTCAGTATAAAAGACAGGGATCATTCAGTATAAAGACATAGGATCATTCAGTATAAAGGACATTCATTCAGTATAAAAGACAGGGATCATTCAGTATAAAAGACATAGGATCATTCAGTATAAAAGACATAGGATCATTCAGTATAAAAGACATAGGATCATTCAGTATAAAAGACATAGGATCATTCAGTATAAAAGACAGGGATCATTCAGTATAAAAGACATAGGATCATTCAGTATAAAAGACAGGGATCATTCAGTATACAAGACATAGGATCATTCAGTATAAAGGACATAGGATCATTCAGTATAAAAGACAGGGATCATTCAGTATAAAAGACATAGGATCATTCAGTATAAAAGACATAGGATCATTCAGTATAAAAGACATAGGATCATTCAGTATAAAAGACATAGGATCATTCAGTATAAAAGACATAGGATCATTCAGTATAAAGGACATAGGATCATTCAGTATAAAAGACAGGGATCATTCAGTATAAAAGACAGGGATCATTCAGTATAAAAGACAGGGATCATTCAGTATAAAAGACATAGGATCATTCAGTATAAAAGACATAGGATCATTCAGTATAAAAGACATAGGATCATTCAGTATAAAAGACATAGGATCATTCAGTATAAAAGACAGGGATCATTCAGTATAAAAGATTCATTCAGTATAAAAGTATAAAAAAGACATAGGATCATTCAGTATAAAAGACAGGGATCATTCAGTATAAAAGACATAGGATCATTCAGTATAAAAGACAGGATCATTCATTCAGTCATAAAAGACATAGGATCATTCAGTATAAAAGACATAGGATCATTCAGTATAAAAGACAGGGATCATTCAGTATAAAAGACATAGGATCATTCAGTATAAAAGACATAGGATCATTCAGTATAAAAGACATAGGATCATTCAGTATAAAAGACAGGGATCATTCAGTATACAAGACATAGGATCATTCAGTATAAAGGACATAGGATCATTCAGTATAAAAGACAGGGATCATTCAGTATAAAAGACATAGGATCATTCAGTATAAAAGACATAGGATCATTCAGTATCATTCAGTATAAAAGACATAGGATCATTCAGTATAAAATCACATTCAGTATAAAAGACATAGGATCATTCAGTATAAAAGACATAGGATCATTCAGTATAAAGGACATAGGATCATTCAGTATAAAAGACAGGGATCATTCAGTATACAAGACATAGGATCATTCAGTATAAAGGACATAGGATCATTAAAGGACAGTCATTCAAAAGACAGGGATCATTCAGTATAAAAGACATAGGATCATTCAGTATAAAAGACATAGGATCATTCAGTATAAAAGACATAGGATCATTCAGTATAAAAGACATAGGATCATTCAGTATAAAGGACATAGGATCATTCAGTATAAAAGACAGGGATCATTCAGTATAAAGACAGGGATCATTCAGTATAAAGGACATAGGATCATTCAGTATAAAAGACAGGGATCATTCAGTATAAAAGATCATTCAGTATAAAAGACATAGGATCATTCAGTATAAAAGACATAGGATCATTCAGTATAAAAGACATAGGATCATTCAGTATAAAAGACAGATCATTCAGTATAAAAGACATAGGATCATTCAGTATAAAAGACAGGGATCATTCAGTATAAAAGACAGGGATCATTCAGTATAAAAGACAGGGATCATTCAGTATAAAAGAGACATTCAGTATAAAAGGGATCATTCAGTATAAAAGACATAGGATCATTCAGTATAAAAGACATAGGATCATTCAGTATAAAAGACAGGGATCATTCAGTATAAAAGACATAGGATCATTCAGTATAAAAGACAGGGATCATTCAGTATAAAAGACATAGGATCATTCAGTATAAAAGACAGGGATCATTCAGTATAAAAGACATAGGATCATTCAGTATAAAAGACATAGGATCATTCAGTATAAAAGACATCATTCAGTATAAAAGACATAGGATCATTCAGTATAAAGACATAGGATCATTCAGTATAAAGACATAGGATCATTCAGTATAAAAGACATAGGATCATTCAGTATAAAAGACATAGGATCATTCAGTATAAAAGACATAGGTATCATTCAGTATAAAAGACATAGGATCATTCAGTATAAAAGACATAGGATCATTCAGTATAAAAGACATAGGATCATTCAGTATAAAAGACATAGGATCATTCAGTATAAAGGACATAGGATCATTCAGTATAAAAGACAGGGATCATTCAGTATAAAAGACAGGGATCATTCAGTATAAAAGACAGGGATCATTCAGTATAAAAGACATAGGATCATTCAGTATAAAAGACATAGGATCATTCAGTATAAAAGACATAGGATCATTCAGTATAAAAGACAGGGATCATTCAGTATAAAAGACATAGGATCATTCAGTATAAAAGACAGGGATCATTCAGTATAAAAGACAGGGATCATTCAGTATAAAAGACAGGGATCATTCAGTATAAAAGACAGGGATCATTCAGTATAAAAGACAGGGATCATTCAGTATAAAAGACAGGGATCATTCAGTATAAAAGACATAGGATCATTCAGTATAAAAGACAGGGATCATTCAGTATAAAAGACAGGGATCATTCAGTATAAAAGACATCACAAATAACACCCTATTCCCTCGAGCCTGTGAAGAGGTAATCTGTCATCTATACTGGAATAATATTCTCCTGCATGTGAAGAGGTCATCTGTCATGTGGCAGGTGCTACGGTACATTACAGACTGCAAAGAAAGCCCTAGTCATGATCAACCCAATGATGCCTTTCTACCAGACAAACTCAATGCTTTTTATGCTTCGATAAAAACAACAGAGCTCTGCCTTAGGGCCCCCGCTAATCCGGAGGACTGGGTGATCTCTCTCTCCGAGGTTTTTACACACATCACGGTCTCTGGAGTCTATTCAATCAAAATTAGGTTCTGGACTACAATTAAATTCCTCTCCTCTCCTCTCCACCCTCCCTTCTCCTCCTCTCCTCTCCTCCCCACCCCTCCCTTCTCTCCTCATCCTCCCCTCCCCTCTTGTCCCCACTTCTCTCTCCTCCTCTCCTCCCCACCTCTCCTCCTACTCTCCTACCCTACCCTCCCCTCCCTCTCCACGCCTACCTTCTTCTCTCCTCCCCACCTCTCCTCCTCTCTCCTCCCCTCCTCTCTCCTCCACCCCTACCTTCTTCTCTCCTCCCCACCTCTCCCTCCTACTCTCCTCCCTCCTCTCTCCTCCAACCCTACCTTCTTCTCTCCTCCCCACCTCTCCCTCCTACTCTCCTCCCTCCTCTCCTCTCCACCCCTACCTTCTTCTCTCCTCCCCTCCTCTCCTCCTCCACCCCTACCTTCTTCTCTTCTCTCATCCTCACCTCCCATCCCCTCTTCTCTTCTTCTCCTCCCCACCCCACCCCTCCTCTCCTCATCTTCCCCTCTTTCTCTGCATCCTCCCTCTCCTCTCCTCCCCACCCCCTCCTCTCCTCTCCTCCCCTCTCCATCCTCCCATCTCCTCTTCTCCCCACCCCTCCCCTCTCCTCATCCTCCCTCTCTTCTCCACTCCTCCCCTCTCCCATCCCCTCCCCTCTCCTCATCCTCCCTCTCTTCTCCACTCCTCCCTCTCCTCCCCTCTCCTCATCCTCCACTCTCCTCATCCTCCCTCTCGTCTCTCCGCATCCTCTCCACTCCTCCCCTCTCCTCCCATCTCCTCCCCTCTCCTCCCCTCATCAATAAAACTAAATGTGTTATTAATAAATCATGGATTGTTTTACATGTCATCTGATGAATGAAACCAGCTATGACACATGCTTACTGCAGCTAAACTGTAGTCTTTTTTACACACACAAACGTACAGCACACACACTACATTTTTCATAAATGCAGGCAATCTGCTACAAAGATTCCCTCCAGCCTGGTTCCATTCATGCATAATGTACACTCACGTGCAGGCAGGCACGCTCCGGGACACACAGAACACTGTGCCCCAGTCAGAATGGTACCATGGTGATGTAGTGTGCCATACTTCATTCAGCATAAATCAGACAGATAGAAGGCTTGAATGATTGTGTTTCTCATACACACCAATGAAGTCCATCATCTCTAATGTAGCCTATCATCTCTTATGTAGCCTATCATCTCTAAATCAATACAACAAGGTATGGGCTTAACCATATTTAGCATACAAACACAGGTCTCTCATCAATGTCCACCCACACTGACACACCCACACCCACACTGACACACCCACACCCACACTCAGGGGTTAGTAGGATGTAAAAAGGAGAACAGAAGGAATTGAGGAGATGTATTAGACTTTCATCATGCTGCTTGAATCACTAGAGTTCTAAGAATGAAGATAACAGCTCTGATCAGATGACCTTGGAATAATGGGCCTCGCGGCATGCTGAACACCGGGACTCGCGGCGTGCTGAACACCGGGACTCGCGGCGTGCTGAACACCGGGCCTCGCGGCGTGCTGAACACCGGGACTCGCGGCGTGCTGAACACCGGGCCTCGCGGCGTGCTGAACACCGGGACTCGCGGCCTGCTGAACACCGGGACTCGCGGCGTGCTGAACACCGGGACTCGCGGCGTGCTGGAGACCGGGCCTCACGGCGTGCTGGAGACCGGACCTCGTGGCGTGCTGGAGACCGGACCTCGTGGCGTGCTGGAGACCGGGCCTCGCGGCGTGCTGGAGACCGGGCCTCGCGGCGTGCTGGAGACCGGGCCTCGCGGCGTGCTGGAGACCGGACCTCGCGGCGTGCTGGAGACCGGGACTCGCGGTGTGCTGGAGACCGGGCCTCGTGGCGTGCTGGAGACCGGGCCTCGCGGCGTGCTGGAGACCGGGCCTCGCGGCGTGCTGAACACCGGGACTCGCGGCGTGCTGGAGACCGGGCCTCGCGGCGTGCTGGAGACCGGACCTCGCGGCGTGCTGGAGACCGGGCCTCGTGGCGTGCTGGACCCCAGATCTTGTGGAATTTAAAAAATAGTTTGACAACCCTGCTTGTAAGCTGTTTAATTATATCACTCAATAGTTTAGCTTTTTTCCAGCAATGAAGACATGGTACGGTGGGGTTTGCAAAAATGGGGTCAACATTGAGCAACTTGATCTCCTGAATGTTTTGGCATTCAGGTCCAAAAAGTCACTTCTTCCCTGGGCAAACATGTATGGAAAGTTTGGGATGCTGTCAAAAAATGATTGAAGTCATGTGGATTTACCCTAATACTACATGGACTTGCTGGCAGGTAGCCCAGTGGTTGAGAGTGTTGGGCCAGTAACCGAAAGGTCACTGGTTCGAATCCCCAAGCCGACTAGGTGAAAACTCTGTTGATGTGCCCTTGAACAAGGCACTTAACCCTAATTGCTCTGGATAAGATGGAAAAGGGGTCTTAGAAAATAAAGTCGTATAAGAAATACATCACAATACTGTTGACGTAAAGACCCATGCCAACTAATATCAGCAGTTACAATTTGTTTTGGAGAAATTGTTCACCTTCTATAAGTTTAAGAAACATTGCCTTGTGCATTGTAATTCCTTACCAAAAACACACATACAGTATCTTTAAGATATTTTCTAATTATTTTTTTTGTTTGGCATACATTTTACAGTGAAGAAACTGAGCCAACGTGTAATTCTACCGTGGCATTGCCCTGGTACTTTTCCATTGTACAGCAGGTTTACAGACGGGTCTATTTTTCTTTGGTCTGAAAAATCGCTTTATTTGTTAATGGTTGAAAACAGTTTGACTGTTTAATTAGACTGTAATTAGACTGATTTAAAGATCAATATCAGACTAATTGGATGTCGATATATAGGAACATGCAGTAGTTAGAATACACTACGTGACCTAAAGTATATGGACACCTGCATGTCGAACATCACAGCCCAAAATCATGGCCATTAATATGGGGTTGGTCCCCCCCCTTTGCTGCTATAACAGCCTCCACTCTGCTGGGAAGGCTTTCCACTAGATGTTGGAACATTGCTGCTATAACAGCCTCCACTCTGGTGGGAAGGCTTTCCACTAGATGTTGGAACATTGCTGCTATAACAGCCTCCACTCTGCTGGGAAGGTTTTCCACTAGATGTTGGAACATTGCTGCTATAACAGCCTCCACTCTGCTGGGAAGGTTTTCCACTAGATGTTGGAACATTGCTGCTATAACAGCCTCCACTCTGCTGGGAAGGTTTTCCACTAGATGTTGGAACATTGCTGCTATAACAGCCTCCACTCTGCTGGGAAGGCTTTCCACTAGATGTTGGAACATTGCTGCTATAACAACCTCCACTCTGCTGGGAAGGTTTTCCACTAGATGTTGGAACATTGCTGCTATAACAGCCTCCACTCTGCTGGGAAGGCTTTCCACTAGATGTTGGAACATTGCTGCTATAACAACCTCCACTCTGCTGGGAAGGTTTTCCACTAGATGTTGGAACATTGCTGCTATAACAGCCTCCACTCTGCTGGGAAGGTTTTCCACTAGATGTTGGAACATTGCTGCTATAACAGCCTCCACTCTGCTGGGAAGGTTTTCCACTAGATGTTGGAACATTGCTGCTATAACAGCCTCCACTCTGCTGGGAAGGTTTTCCACTAGATGTTGGAACATTGCTGCTATAACAGCCTCCACTCTGCTGGGAAGGCTTTCCACTAGATGTTGGAACATTGCTGCTATAACAACCTCCACTCTGCTGGGAAGGTTTTCCACTAGATGTTGGAACATTGCTGCTATAACAGCCTCCACTCTGCTGGGAAGGTTTTCCACTAGATGTTGGAACATTGCTGCTATAACAACCTCCACTCTGCTGGGAAGGTTTTCCACTAGATGTTGGAACATTGCTGCTATAACAGCCTCCACTCTGCTGGGAAGGTTTTCCACTAGATGTTGGAACATTGCTGCGGGGACGTGCTTCCATTTGATGGGGTTGAGGGCAAGTTCTTCCACACCGGTGTCCACATACTTCTGTGTATATGGTGTATTTCATGCACAGTGCTTTAAGAATGTATTTATAGTTGAACATTGTTTTTAAGTATGCATACCCATTGACTTATTCCATATTGTGTTGTGTAACAACATAAATACAAAATTGATAAAATATTTTTGGGGGTCTCATCCATCTACACACAACACCCCATAATGACAAAGTGAAAACATGTTTTTTGAAATCTTAGCAATTTTATTTTAAATGAAATAGAGAAATATCTCATTCACACAAGTGGGGCGGCAGAGTAGCCTGTGGTGGTTCGAGCGGAAGGTTGCAAATCTGTCGTTCTGCCCCTGAACAGGCAGTTAACCCACTGTTCCTAGGCCGTCATTGAAAATAAAAATTTGTTCTTAACTGACATGCCTAGTTAAATAAAGGTAAAATACAAATAAATAAGTATTCATACCACTGAGTCAATACATACAGTGCATTTGGAAAGTATTCAGACCCTAAAATGTATTAAATTGTTATTTTTTTTCATGCTGCAGGCATTTTTTGGTCTCTCTCTCTCTCTCTCTCTCTCTCATCGGAGAGAGAGTGGAAAAAGAGAGAGCAGAGGGAGCGGAGAGAGAGAGAGCAGAGAGAGCGGAGAGTGGAGAGAGAGCCGGAGAGAGAGCATGAGAGAGCAAGCGGAGGGAGAGAGAGAAAGAGAGAGAGCGAGGAGCGAGAGAAGAGAGAAAGAGAGAAAGAGAGAGAGAGAGGGAGAGAGAGAGGGCGGCGAGCGAGAGAGAGGGCAGAGAGTGAGAACGGAGAGAGAGCGAGAGGGGAGAGAGAAAGAGAGAGAGCGGAGAGAGAAAGAGAGAGGGAGAGAGAGAGGGCGTCGAGCGAGAGAGAGGGCAGAGAGCGAGAATGGAGAGAGAGCGAGAGGGGAGAGAGAAAGAGAGAGAGAGGGAAAGAGAGAAGGCGGCGAGAGAGCAGAGAGAGAACACGAGAGAGAGAGAGAGAGAGAGAGAGAGATCGGAGAGAGAGAGCGTAGAGAGAGAAAAATAACAGAAAAATTACTTTGCTAATGTACTATAAGGACCAGCAACGCCAAACAAGATAAGCCCAGTTTGTTCTCAAGCTATGCCAATATTTGTTATGGTTATAATCACGATCCAGTGAGTGATGTCCAAATGTAGAACAATGATTCCATATAATACCCATCTAGTCCATAAACGAACACAAACACACACACAAGCCCACTTAGCATGTACACACACACACAGTACACACTGTTCCAAGAGGAACATTATCTGAGGGTAAAGAACTACCTCCGCTGGCAGCATCTCAAATAGCTTTGTTTACCTTCCCTCTCATCAAAGACTAGGGACGCTGATGGGAAGTGACAGTCCCCAGGCACAGTCTGACAGCTTTATTTAGTACCAACAGGACTTACTGTCACTACTGACAAGTCAGGAAATATAGGAGCCATCTTCAGTCCCTACTGACAAGTCAGGAAATATAGGAGTCATCTTCAGTCACTACTGACAAGTCAGGAAATATAGGAGTCATCTTCAGTCACTACTGACATGTCAGGAAATATAGGAGCCATCTTCAGTCCCTACTGACAAGTCAGGAAATATAGGAGTCATCTTCAGTCACTACTGACAAGATAGGAAATATAAGAGCCATCTTCAGTCACTACTGACAAGACAGGAGCCATCTTCAGTCACTACCGACAAGACAGGAAAGACAGGAGCCATCTTCAGTCACTACCGACAAGTCAGGACAGATAGGAGCCATCTTCAGTCACTACTGACAAGACAGGAAAGATAGGAGCCATCTTCAGTCACTACTGACAAGACAGGAAAGATAGGAGCCATCTTCAGTCACTACCGACAAGACAGGAGCCATCTTCAGTCACTACTGACAAGACAGGACAGATAGGAGCCATCTTCAGTCACTACTGACAAGACAGGAGCCATCTTCAGTCACTACTGACAAGACAGGACAAATAGGAGCCATCTTCAGTCACTACCGACAAGACAGGAGCCATCTTCAGTCACTAATGACAAGACAGGAAAGATAGGAGCCATCTTCAGTCACTACCGACAAGACAGGAGCCATCTTCAGTCACTACTGACAGGACAGATAGGAGCCATCTTCAGTCACTACTGACAAGACAGGAGCCATCTTCAGTCACTACCGACAAGACAGGACAGATAGGAGCCATCTTCAGTCACTACCGACAAGACAGGACAGATAGGAGCCATCTTCAGTCACTACTGACAAGTCAGGACAGATAGGAGCCACCATCTTCAGTCACTAATGACAAGACAGGAAAGATAGGAGCCATCTTCAGTCACTACCGACAAGTCAGGACAGATAGGAGCCACCATCTTCAGTCACTAATGACAAGACAGGAAAGATAGGAGCCATCTTCAGTCACTACCGACAAGACAGGAGCCATCTTCAGTCACTACTGACAAGACAGGACAGATAGGAGCCATCTTCAGTCACTACTGACAAGACAGGAGCCATCTTCAGTCACTGCTGACAAGACAGGAGCCATCTTCAGTCACTACTGACAAGACAGGACAGATAGGAGCCATCTTCAGTCACTACTGACAAGACAGGAGTCATCTTCAGTCACTACCGACAAGACAGGACAGATAGGAGCAATCTTCAGTCACTACCGACAAGACAGGACAGATAGGAGCCATCTTCAGTCACTACCGACAAGACAGGACAGATAGGAGCCATCTTCAGTCACTACCGACAAGACAGGAAAGACAGGAGCCATCTTCAGTCACTACCGACAAGACAGGAGCCATCTTCAGTCACTACCGACAAGACAGGAGCCATCTTCAGTCACTACCGACAAGACAGGAGCCATCTTCAGTCACTACCGACAAGTCAGGACAGATAGGAGTCATCTTCAGCCACTACCGACAAGACAGGAAATATAGGAGCCATCTTCAGTCACTACTGACAAGACAGGACAGATAGGAGCCATCTTCAGTCACTACTGACAAGACAGGAAATATAGGAGCCATCTTCAGTCACTACCGACAAGACAGGACAGATAGGAGCCATCTTCAGCCACTACCGACAAGTCAGGAAATATAGGAGCCATCTTCAGTCACTACTGACAAGACAGGACAGATAGGAGCCATCTTCAGTCACTACCGACAAGACAGGACAGATAGGAGCCATCTTCAGTCACTACCGACAAGTCAGGACAGATAGGAGCCATCTTCAGTCACTACCGACAAGACAGGACAGATAGGAGCCATCTTCAGTCACTACTGACAAGACAGGAAAGATAGGAGCCATCTTCAGTCACAACCGACAAGACAGGAGCCATCTTCAGTCACTACCGACAAGTCAGGACAGATAGGAGCCATCTTCAGCCACTACTGACAAGACAGGACAGATAGGAGCCATCTTCAGTCACTACTGACAAGACAGGATGAAGACAGGACGGGACACTCCATGTTTGGCTCACCACTCAAGTCACTCAATGAGAGTTCAACTGTTATCAGTGGATGAAAGCCAGCTTTACTACATCTAAATGCTTACTTTAAAAACCCAATATTACCTGTTCAGGTTCAGCTAAAGGTTGAGGGCTCAGGAGGTAAATGAGGTAAGGGAGACAAAGTCGTGGTGGAGACAGGGTGCAGGCTATGGATCAACAGATCGATAATAACCACATCTGTACATGATTGGACTGTGAGATAAATGATAGCATTTTATCAGCGCTAGCAGGTAGATCAGGACGATGGATCATGATACGGGTTCCAGTCAGGATCTTGTTTTGTATTTTTACCTGTATCTCTCGGTCTCTCATTCTCTGTCTCACTAATCGCTTTCACTTGCCACTGTCTTTCTCGCTCTCTCTTTCTCTCCCTCCTCTCGTTCCTTCTTCACATTTAGATGTCTATGACAGCCTGTCTTGTCTCCACCCGGAGGCCTTCGGAAGGCCTGTCTTTTCTTGTCTCTTCCAGAGGGATGGTAGCCAGGGTACAGGAGAGGAGCCTGCCCCAGGGGGCTGCAGAGCCTCATGGATCTCAATCTGTTGCTCAGTCTGTCATGCAGCCCTGCGTACCCCAATTATTCATCCAGGGGACATACAGGGGAGATGCAGGGCTGTGCTCGCCCTCTCCCTCCTCATACGCCACTGCTCCCTTCAGAAGTTTGCCTAATGGCACGGTATTTCATATATAGTGCACTAGGGCTCTGGTCAAAAGTAGTGCACTATGAAGTGAATAGGGTGCCATTTGGGATACAGACACGGTTTGAGTGTGTTTTGAGATGAACTAATTACCATCTGGATGCAGGCCAGGCTATCCTCCGGGCATCTGGACTGGAGACCACAGCTCATCTATTTGAAGGGGATTTGTTTCTGATGTTGGTCCTCCTTAAAGGCTCTCGAGCTATTTGCCTTTATTTCAATTTTCTCTATGAAGCCATCATCAATGGCAGGTCCTTTTAGTGACAGGTCCTTTCCTTCCCAGTGGACCTGCGAGGCTGATAAATTATCTCTTTCTTTCTTCCTTTCTCTCTATCCCCGCTCTCTTTCTGTCTCTCACTCCTTCCCCACCCTTAGCCCGTGCTCCATGTTGCTACGTTACGGTCTCTCTCTCTCCACTAATGTGCCCCTGTCCGTTTTGCTTTGTCACCTTCATCTACTTCTGTGGCACAGGCTGGGAGGCTCTGGGTCATTTTGTCTCATTCTGTCCCATCATTTATTCATTCTCGTCTTGAACGCGGCCTGACATCCTCTTTAATGACTTCATCTTGTGTCTATTTCGATATTAAGGCCCAGTGGAAACTCTCTCTTTCTATCTCCCCAAGGTTGAATTGAGTCACGGGGAGCTAAAATATGTCAATGAAATTGCTCAAATCAAATAATCCCCAGGGGAGATTTATATTTTAACACCTGTGCTCTGCCTCTTTTTAAAAGGCAGTAGGTGCTGGAACTAAACTTAGGCCTTTATAAGACCTTTTGATTGGTAGAGGTGAGCCACTCACATGACCTTTTGATTGGTAGAGGTGAGCCACTCACATGACCTTTTGATTGGCAGAGGTGAGCCACTCACATGAACTTTTGATTGGTAGAGGTGAGCCACTCACATGACCTTTTGATTGGTAGAGGTGAGCCACTCACATGACCTGCCTGCTTCCCATGACAAAATAGTCCTTCCCTCTTGGTATTTCTCTCAACAGCGTCTTGAAGTTCAGTTCTATAAGGGGACTGGTGTGGGATTTATCTGATCGAAGGAAGACTGTCATTATCAGCATGGCATCGCAGCTTTTGTTTTTTTTGTACAGGGCCACTTTCTCCTCCATGGACTGACACTCCACCTTCACAACCCCGGGAACTTTACCTCTCAACTACAATCACCTCTGTTTGACAGCCTAGGCCTACCGATATTAGCTGGTTTAGGTCCTCGTTTTTAATCGGCTGGCAGTCCTGCCACTATGATAGACACATCTGGGTCAAACTGTTGTTTAGGCAGCGCCTATTCTCCCAGATTCTAGGGATTCTACACAGGTCTCCAGATGTACAACTTCAAAGGCTATGTGGTCTTGGAGCTGCTTGTTGAGTCAGTAAAGCTGTAGGATTGTCCTGGATGGCTTTCTCCAAAGGTGCACGTAAGCTGTCAACTTCATTATTAAATAATAAATTATTGATATATTATGAATAATAATTGGCTGTATGGATTCACTTACTTTTTTGTCAACAATGTGGTCAAATATACAGAGCATGGGGCCATCGAGCAGATATATTATATTTTTAAATAATGCCCAGCTCACAAGGCCCCCTTTCTGTTAAGTCCGCCACTGAGTATGGCCATATCCAAAATAGGTCATCAACAGGAGAGGGCATTATTCACTACAACATCACTCTCACTTTAAGCCCATTAGGCTTTAGACGGCTAGTGTCATTACTTTAAAAACCAAACCGTTTTTACAGAGCTTTTGAATAACCGTTCATCTTGGTGTTTGATATTCACTTTCAATTCAGTGGTGAGACCATCAATACTGATTGGCTAAAACAAGGTTTAAGAGATGGCAGTGTACAGTGCAATACTCTGCCCAATTACTGAATGCAGAACTACTCCCATATGTGAAGGTAAATGTAGACGTTCTGCTAGAGGCAGTACTGTAACAACACAAACAATCTGTCCAAAATGACATCCTATTCCCTATATAGTGCATAACTTTCTTTTTTTCCCCCTTGTTAGTATCCAATTGTTAGTACTTACTGTCTTGTCTCATCACTACAACTCTCATACGGGCTCGGGATAGACGAAGGTTGAGAGCCATGCGTCCTCCGAAACACAACCCAACCAAGCTGCACTGCTTCTTAACACAGCGTGCATCCAACCCGGAAGCCAGCCGCACCAATGTGTCGGAGGAAACACCGTGGCGACCTGGTTAGCGTGCACTGCGCCTGTCTCGCCACAGGAGTTGCTAGTGCACGATGAGACAAGGATATCCCTACCAGCCAAACCCTCCCTAAACCCTTGTGCATCGCCCCATGGACGTGGCCGGCTGCGACAGAGCCTGGGCTCGAAGCCAGAGTCTCTGGTGGCATAGCTAGCACTGCGATGCAGTGCCCTAGACCACTGCGCCACCCGGGAGGCCCTATAGTGCACTACTTTTGACCAGTGCCCATAGGGGAAAAGGGGATTTGGGATGTAGTCTAAAGCTCTTACTAAACAACCCACTCTGTGCGCACCCTTTTTGGACTGCAGTGATTTTAATAGTCGTAAGACATAAAAACATATTTCAATTCATTTACTGGGAGAGGGGACGACTCTCCACATAGATTATCCACTTTTATAATCAGACTGTCTCCAATTAAAAATGGTATGAGGAGACTCTTAAACTGAAATAATGAACTGAGCTTTCTATAAACCCAGGGTGTGTCCTGAATGGCACACTATTCCCTTGTTATCCCCATAGAGCTGTGGTCCAAAAAAAGTGCACTATATAGAGAATAGGGTACCGTTTGGAATGCATCCCAGTCATTTTGACATTATAAATGTGCAAGAGCAATGCTAATTGATGGGCTAATTAATTCTGGTCTCAAATCACAGTCTGAGTGAAAAATGCATTTAGACTTTTTCTCCCAGTGACATGAAACAATCCTCCATGTACTTCAGCAGGTTAGCCTCTCCTTCACTGCTCCCATCCTCTCTCCCCCCATCCTCTCTCCCTCCATCCCTACTCCCATCCTCTCTCCCTCCATCCCTACTCCCATCATCTCTCCCTCCATCCCTACTCCCATCCTCTCTCCCTCCATCCCTACTCCCATCCTCTCTCCCTCCATCACTACTCCCATCCTCTCTCCCTCCATCCCTACTCCCATCCTCTCTCCCTCCATCCCTACTCCCATCCTCTCTCCCTCCATCCCTACTCCCATCCTCTCTCCCTCCATCCCTACTCCCATCCTCTCTCCCTCCATCCCTACTCCCATCCTCTCTCCATCCATCCTCTCTCTCCTCCATCCCTACTCCCATCCTCTCTCCCCCATCCTCTCTCCCTCCATCCCTACTCCCATCCTCTCTCCCCCATCCTCTCTCCCTCCATCCCTACTCCCATCCTCTCTCCCTCCATCCCTACTCCCATCCTCTCTCCCTCCATCCCTACTCCCATCTCTCTCTCCATCCCCATCCCTCTCTCCCTCCATCCCTACTCCCATCCTCTCTCCCTCCATCCCTACTCCCCATCCTCTCTCCCTCCATCCCTACTCCCATCCTCCTCCCTCATCCTCTCTCCCTCCATCACTACTCCCATTATCTCTCCCTCCATCACTACTCCCATCCTCTCTCCCTCCATCACTACTCCCATCCCCTCTCCCTCCATCACTACTCCCATCCTCTCTCCCTCATCCTCTCTCCCTCCATCACTACTCCCATCCTCTCTCCCCCATCCTCTCTCCCTCCATCACTACTCCCATCCTCTCTCCCCATCCTCTCTCCCTCCATCACTACTCCCATCCTCTCTCCCCCCTCCATCCTCTCTCCCTCCATCACTACTCACATCCTCTCTCCCTCATCCTCTCTCCCTCCATCACTACTCCCATCCTCTCTCCCTCCATCACTACTCCCATCCTCTCTCCCCCATACATCACTACTCCCATCCTCTCTCCCCCATCCTCTCTCCCTCCATCACTACTCCCATCCTCTCTCCCTCCATCACTACTCCCATCCTCTCTCCCTCCATCACTACTCCCATCCTCTCTCCCTCCATCACTACTCCCATCCTCTCTCCCTCCATCACTACTCCCATCCTCTCTCCCTCCATCACTACTCCCATCCTCTCTCCCTCCATCACTACTCCCATCCTCTCTCCCTCCATCACTACTCCCATCCTCTCTCCCTCATCCTCTCTCCCTCCATCACTACTCCCATCCTCTCTCCCCATCCCCTCTCCCTCCATCACTACTCCCATCCTCTCTCCCCATCCTCTCTCCCTCCATCACTACTCCCCGTCCTCTCTCCCTCCATCACTACTCCCATCCTCTCTCCCTCCATCACTACTCCCATCCTCTCTCCCATCCTCTCTCCCCCATCCTCTCTCCCTCCATCACTACTCCCATCCTCTCTCCCTCCATCACTACTCCCATCCTCTCTCCCCATCCTCTCTCCCTCCATCACTACTCCCATCCTCTCTCCCTCCATCACTACTCCCATCCTCTCTCCCCATCCTCTCTCCCTCCATCACTACTCCCATCCTCTCTCCCTCCATCACTACTCCCATCCTCTCTCCCTCCATCACTACTCCCATCCTCTCTCCCTCCATCACTACTCCCATCCTCTCTCCCTCCATCACTACTCCCCATCCTCTCTCCCTCCATCACTACTCCCATCCTCTCTCCCTCATCCTCTCTCCCTCCATCACTACTCCCATCCTCTCTCTCCCCATCCCCCTCTCCCTCCATCACTACTCCCATCCTCTCTCCCCATCCTCTCTCCCTCCATCACTACTCCCGTCCTCTCTCCCTCCATCACTACTCCCATCCTCTCTCCCTCCATCACTACTCCCATCCTCTCTCCCCATCCTCTCTCCCCCCATCCTCTCTCCCTCCATCACTACTCCCATCCTCTCTCCCTCCATCACTACTCCCATCCTCTCTCCCCATCCTCTCTCCCTCCATCACTACTCCCATCCTCTCTCCCTCCATCACTACTCCCATCCTCTCTCCCCATCCTCTCTCCCTCCATCACTACTCCCATCCTCTCTCCCTCCATCACTACTCCCATCCTCTCTCCCTCCATCACTACTCCCATCCTCTCTCCCCATCCTCTCTCCCTCCATCACTACTCCCATCCTCTCTCCCCATCCTCTCTCCCTCCATCACTACTCCCATTCTCTCTCCCCATCCTCTCTCCCCCATCACTACTCCCATCCTCTCTCCCCCATCCTCTCTCCCTCCATCACTACTCCCATCCTCTCTCCCTCCATCACTACTCCCATCCTCTCTCCCTCCATCACTACTCCCATCCTCTCTCCCCATCCTCTCTCCCTCCATCACTACTCCCGTCCTCTCTCCCTCCATCACTACTCCCGTCCTCTCTCCCTCCATCCTACTCCCATCACTACTCCCATCCTCTCTCTCCCCATCACTACTCCCGTCCTCTCTCCCTCCATCACTACTCCCATCCTCTCTCCCTCCATCACTACTCCCATTCTTTCTCCCCCATCCTCTCTCCCCCATCCTCTCTCCCTCCATCACTACTCCCATCCTCTCTCCCCATCCTCTCTCCCTCCATCACTAGTCCCATCCTCTCTCCCTCCATCACTACTCCCATCCCCTCTCCCTCCATCACTACTCCCATCCTCTCTCCCTCATCCTCTCTCCCTCCATCACTACTCCCATCCTCTCTCCCCCATATCCTCTCTCCCCCATCACTACTCCCATCCTCTCTCCCTCCATCACTACTCCCATCCTCTCTCCCTCATCCTCTCTCCCTCCATCACTACTCCCATCCTCTCTCCCCATCCTCTCTCACTCCATCACTAATCCCATCCTCTCTCCTCCATCACTACTCCCATCCTCTCTCCCTCCATCACTACTCCCCTCCTCTCTCCCTCCATCACTACTCCCATCCTCTCTCCCTCCATCCCTACTCCCATCCTCTCTCCCTCCATCCCTACTCCCATCCTCTCTCCCTCCATCCCTACTCCCATCCTCTCTCCTCCATCACTACTCCCATCCTCTCTCCCTCCATCACTACTCCCATCCTCTCCCTCCATCCCTACTCCATCCTCTCTCCCTCCATCCCTACTCCCATCCTCTCTCCCTCCATCCCTACTCCCATCCTCTCTCCCTCCATCCCTACTCCCATCCTCTCTCCCTCCATCCCTCTCCCATCCTCTCTCCCTCCCCATCACTCCCATCCTCTCTCCCTCCATCCCTACTCCCATCCTCTCTCCCTCCATCCCTACTCCCCTCTCTCTCCCTCCATCCCTACTCCCATCCTCTCTCCCCCATCCTCTCTCCCTCCATCCCTACTCCCATCCTCTCTCCCCCCATCCCTACTCCCATCCTCTCTCCCTCCATCACTACTCCCATCCTCTCTCCCTCCATCACTACTCCCATCCTCTCTCCCTCCATCACTACTCCCATTATCTCTCCCTCCATCACTACTCCCATCCTCTCTCCCTCCATCACTACTCCCATCCCCTCTCCCTCCATCACTACTCCCATCCTCTCTCCCTCATCCTCTCTCCCTCCATCACTACTCCCATCCTCTCCCCCATCCTCTCTCCCTCCATCACTACTCCCATCCTCTCTCCCTCCATCACTACTCCCATCCTCTCTCCCTCATCCTCTCTCCCTCCATCACTACTCCCATCCTCTCTCCCTCCATCACTACTCCCATCCTCTCTCCCCCATCCTCTCTCCCTCCATCACTACTCCCATCCTCTCTCCCCCATCCTCTCTCCCTCCATCACTACTCCCATCCTCTCTCCCTCCATCACTACTCCCATCCTCTCTCCCTCCATCACTACTCCCATCCTCTCTCCCTCCATCACTAGTCCCATCCTCTCTCCCTCCATCACTAGTCCCATCCTCTCTCCCTCCATCACTACTCCCATCCTCTCTCCCTCCATCACTACTCCCATCCTCTCTCCCTCCATCACTACTCCCATCCTCTCTCCCTCATCCTCTCTCCCTCCATCACTACTCCCATCCTCTCTCCCCATCCCCTCTCCCTCCATCACTACTCCCATCACTACTCCCATCCTCTCTCCCCATCCTCTCTCCCTCCATCACTACTCCCGTCCTCTCTCCCTCCATCACTACTCCCATCCTCTCTCCCTCCATCACTACTCCCATCCTCTCTCCCCATCCTCTCTCCCCCTCTCTCCTCTCTCCCTCCATCACTACTCCCATCCTCTCTCCCCATCCTCTCTCCCTCCATCACTACTCCCATCCTCCTCTCTCCCTCCATCACTACTCCCATCCTCTCTCCCCATCCTCTCTCCCTCCATCACTACTCCCATCCTCTCTCCCCATCCTCTCTCCCTCCATCACTACTCCCATCCTCTCTCCCTCCATCACTACTCCCATCCTCTCTCCCTCCATCACTACTCCCATCCTCTCTCCCCCATCCTCTCTCCCTCCATCCTACTCCCATCCTCTCTCCCCATCCTCTCTCCCTCCATCACTACTCCCATCCTCTCTCCCCCATCCTCTCTCCCTCCATCACTAGTCCCATCCTCTCTCCCTCCATCACTACTCCCATCCCCTCTCCCTCCATCACTACTCCCATCCATCTCTCCCTCATCCTCTCTCCCTCCATCACTACTCCCATCCTCTCTCCCCCTATCCTCTCTCCCCATCACTACTCCCATCCTCTCTCCCTCCATCACTACTCCCCTCCTCTCTCCCCCATCCTCTCTCCCTCCATCACTACTCCCATCCTCTCTCCCCCATCCTCTCTCCCTCCATCACTAATCCCATCCTCTCTCCCTCCATCACTACTCCCATCCTCTCTCCCTCCATCACTACTCCCATCCTCTCTCCCTCCATCACTACTCCCATCCTCTCTCCCTCCATCCCTACTCCCATCCTCCTCTCCCTCCATCCCTACTCCCATCCTCTCTCCCTCCATCCCTACTCCCATCCTCTCTCCCTCCATCCCTACTCCCATCCTCTCTCCCTCCATCCCTACTCCCATCCTCTCTCCCTCCATCCCTACTCCCATCCTCTCTCCCCCATCCTCTCTCCCTCCATCACTACTCCCATCCTCTCTCCCCCATCCTCTCTCCCTCCATCACTAGTGCCATCCTCTCTCCCTCCATCACTACTCCCATCCCCTCTCCCTCCATCACTACTCCCATCCTCTCTCCCTCATCCTCTCTCCCTCCATCACTACTCCCATCCTCTCTCCCCCTATCCTCTCCCCCATCACTACTCCCATCCTCTCTCCCTCCATCACTACTCCCATCCTCTCTCCCTCATCCTCTCTCCCTCCATCACTACTCCCATCCTCTCTCCCCCATCCTCTCTCCCTCCATCACTACTCCCATCCTCTCTCCCCATCCTCTCTCCCTCCATCACTACTCCCATCCTCTCTCCCCCATCCTCTCTCCCTCCATCACTACTCCCATCCTCTCTCCCTCCATCACTACTCCCATCCTCTCTCCCTCCATCACTACTCCCATCCTCTCTCCCTCCATCCCTACTCCCATCCTCTCTCCCTCCATCCCTACTCCCATCCTCTCTCCCTCCATCCCTACTCCCATCCTCTCTCCCTCCATCCCTACTCCCATCCTCTCTCCCTCCATCCTCTCTCCCTCCATCCCTACTCCCATCCTCTCTCCCTCTCTCCCCCATCCTCTCTCCCTCCATCCCTACTCCCATCCTCTCTCCCCCATCCTCTCTCCCTCCATCCCTCCTCCCATCCTCTCTCCCTCCATCCCTACTCCCATCCTCTCTCCCTCCATCCCTACTCCCATCTCTCTCTCCCCCATCCTCTCTCCCTCCATCCCTACTCCCATCCTCTCTCCCTCCATCCCTACTCCCATCCTCTCTCCCTCCATCACTACTCCCATCCTCTCTCCCCATCCTCTCTCCCTCCATCACTACTCCCATCCTCTCTCCCTCCCATCACTACTCCCATCACTACTCCCATCCTCCCCCATCTCTCCCCATCCTCTCTCCCTCCATCACTACTCCCGTCCTCTCTCCCTCCATCACTACTCCCGTCCTCTCTCCCTCCATCACTACTCCCATCCTCTCTCCCTCCATCCCTACTCCCCATCCTCTCTCCCTCCATCCCTACTCCCATCCCCTCTCCCTCCATCACTACTCCCATTCTCTCTCCCCCATCCTCTCTCCCTCCATCACTACTCCCATCCTCTCTCCCCCCCATCCTCTCTCCCTCCATCACTACTCCCATCCTCTCTCCCCCATCCTCTCTCCCTCATCACTACTCCCATCCTCTCTCCCTCCATCACTAGTCCCATCCTCTCTCTCTCCATCACTACTCCCATCCCCTCTCCCTCCATCACTACTCCCATCCTCTCTCCCTCATCCTCTCTCCCTCCATCACTACTCCCATCCTCTCTCCCCCTATCCTCTCTCCCCCATCACTACTCCCATCCTCTCTCCCTCCATCACTACTCCCATCCTCTCTCCCTCATCCTCTCTCCCTCCATCACTACTCCCATCCTCTCTCCCCCATCCTCTCTCCCTCCATCACTACTCCCATCCTCTCTCCCCATCCTCTCTCCCTCCATCACTACTCCCATCCTCTCTCTCCCCATCCTCTCTCCCTCCATCACTACTCCCATCCTCTCTCCCTCCATCACTACTCCCATCCTCTCTCCCTCCATCACTACTCCCATCCTCTCTCCCTCCATCACTACTCCCATCCTCTCTCCCTCCATCACTACTCCCATCCTCTCTCCCTCCATCACTACTCCCATCCTCTCTCCCTCATCACTACTCCCATCCTCTCTCCCTCCATCACTACTCACATCCTCTCTCCCTCCATCACTACTCCCATCCTCTCTCCCCCTATCCTCTCTCCCTCCATCACTACTCCCATCCTCTCTCCCTCCATCACTACTCCCATCCTCTCTCCCTCCATCACTACTCCCATACTCTCTCCCTCCATCACTACTCCCATCCTCTCTCCCCATCACTCTCTCCCTCCATCACTACTCCCATCCTCTCTCCCTCCATCACTACTCCCATCCTCTCTCCCTCCATCACTACTCACATCCATTCTCTTCCCTCCATCACTACTCCCATCCTCTCTCCCTCCATCACTACTCCCATCCTCTCTCCCTCCATCACTACTCACATCCATTCTCTTCCCTCCATCACTACTCCCATCCTCTCTCCCTCCATCACTACTCACATCCATTCTCTTCCCTCCATCACTACTCACATCCTCTCTCCCTCCTTCCTCCCTCCCTCCATCATTCCTTATCCCTCCATGATTACTTCCATTCTCCCTCTTTCCATCTTCTGATACTGTACTGTCCATCTTCTGTAATGTTTCACACCCAAGCCTCCCCCTCCTTGCCCATTCATCTAGAGACTATTTGTTTCTACACAAAATACATGCACAGATAATAACAGTCTTCTTGTCAGGCATATAATCCTCCAGACAACATGTGTAATTGTGCATCTTTCCTGTCAAGAGTGCAGTACATACACTACAGCAAGTTTCAAACCAGTGGCTACACTAAACTACACTAAACCACCACCAGTGCCCATTCTCAATCTTTATCCCCCCCAGAGTGCACGATGACTATTGTCTAAGACAACCCTAGGAAAGACACCTGGCTGTGACGACCATGCTCCGTTGCTAAGCTGCTTTCATCGCCTCACAATGGACCAGTTCAGCAGAGCAGGTGATGAACACCTAAAGCCTGGAGTTGTGAGTCATTGGGAATGGGTGGTGGGACTGGAGGAGAGGGAGGTGAGAGGTGGATAAGTTGTGGGAAGGAAGATGAGGGGAAAGGAAATGGGACTGGATGCAGGTGAGAAAGAGAGGAGAGAGGGAGAGAGAGGCGAGAGAGGTGGAGAAGAGAGAGAGCGGAGAGAGAGGAGACAGGGGTGGAGAGGAGAGAGAGCGGAGAGAGAGGGGAGAGAGAGCGCATCTGGTCTGGTCTGTCCCACAGAGGTCTACCTGTTGAACAGACTTACCCTAACTTAATTATCACAGACCAGGATGGCATATGAAAATGGCTGAATAACTAATTTAAAGCCTGAGTGGTGCATTTCTGATTAAGGGGGGTGAGAGGTAATATAGTGGGTATTGATATGTGTGAAGCAAATTAGATTAAAATGAGTCTAGACAGCCAATTCTTTCTCTGACTCTAATCAACATAGGATTTGCAAGTAATGGTCATGGTGATGGTGGTGGTAGTAGTGATGGTGGTAGTAGTGATGGTGGTAGTAGTGATGGTGGTAGTAGTGATGGTGGTAGTGGTGGTGGTGGTGGTGGTGGGTGGTAGTGATGGTGGTAGTAATGGTGGTAGTAGTGATGGTGGTAGTAGTGATGGTGGTAGTAGTGATGGTGGTAGTAGTGATGGTGGTAGTAGTGGTGGTAGTAGTGATGGTGGTAGTGTAGTGGTGGTGGTGGTGGTAGTAGTGGTGGTGGTGGTAGTAGTGATGGTGGTGGTAGTGGTGGTGGTAGTAGTGATGGTGGTAGTAGTGGTGGTGGTAGTGTTGGTAGTGGTAGAGATGTGGATGGGGATGTGAAAGTGGGTGATGTGTAACCACACCATGGAATGCAGACAGAGGCTCTGAAGCTTGACCTGCTGTTGTATACCAGAGAGTGGTGGTAAACTGCATCATACCGAGGGAAGAAAGAAGGTGGCTCTCAGCCAACTTAGGAAAAGTAATAACATGCGTCACATCGAGAGGAGTCCTAAAAATAACAGCATCATGTTTCCAGAAGTATGATTCAGGTTGATGGTGTGATGTGTGACTAGACATGGGGTGGCAGAGGTCGTTAGGCCACACAGCATCTCCTTCTGTGTTACGATGGGTTAACCTTCGTTGTTTGAACCTGGGTCTTCTGTGCCCTGTTCACCACTAGACTGTGTTATCCTGCTGAGCTAAAGCCTAGACATCTCACTCTGGAAGCCAACGCAAGTCTTCAGATCTTAGGGAAGTCTTTCTCTCTCTCTCTCTCTCGCTCTCAGAAAGAACCTACACACTTGTTGAATCAGAGTTGTGTCCCACCTGGAATAGATGTTGAATTGACACCTGGAATAGATGTTGAATTGACACCTGGAATAGATGTTGAATTGACACCTGGAATAGATGTTGAATTGACACCTGTGTCCAGTGGGAAATGAGTTTCTCTGTATTTCTTTGTCAGACTGTTTATAAAACACAAAGCTTTGCGTGTTTGTTTGTTGCAGGCAATAGCGAGATGCAGGAACAAAATGGCTTTATATTTAGCTCCACGGCGGCGGCGTTGTTGAAACGCTCTGGTTCACACTCGGCAGATCCCTGTCCCTTGTCTGACAACACCGAGAGGTCGCAATGAATCCTTGACATCCATGGGAGTTAATTACAATGACTTCTCTTAGATTGCTGGAGGTGGGTAATTAGTGTTTGAACAGCAAACGAATGCTGCAAATAGATACATTTAAAAAAGGCCTGTGTTTTTGTAGCTCTCAGAGGAGAAATTGACTGGATCTCTTTCGTATGAGCAGAGTTCATTTGGATGCAGGATAGTTGGAAAGAACGTGTGTGGATGGCTCTGTGAAAGAACGTGTGTGGATGGCTCTGTGAAAGAACGTGTGTGGATGGCTCTGTGAAGGAACGTGTGTGGATGGGTGTGTGGATGGCTCTGTGAAAGAACGTGTGTGGATGGCTCTGTGAAGGAACGCGTGTGGATGGCTCTGTGAAGGAACGCGTGTGGATGGCTCTGTGAAGGAACGCGTGTGGATGGCTCTGTGAAGGAACGCGTGTGGATGGCTCTGTGAAGGAACGCGTGTGGATGGCTCTGTGAAAGAACGCGTGTGGATGGCTCTGTGAAAGAACGCGTGTGGATGGCTCTGTGAAAGAACGTGTGTGGATGGCTCTGTGAAAGAACGTGTTCGGTTGGCTCTGTGAAGGAACGCGTGTGGATGGCTCTGTGAAGGAACGCGTGTGGATGGCTCTGTGAAAGAACGCGTGTGGATGGCTCTGTGAAAGAACGCGTGTGGATGGCTCTGTGAAGGAACGTGTGTGGATGGCTCTGTGAAGGAACGCGTGTGGATGGCTCTGTGAAGGAACGCGTGTGGATGGCTCTGTGAAAGAACGTGTGTGGATGGCTCTGTGAAGGAACGTGTGTGGATGGATCTGTGAAAGAACGTGTGTGGGTGGCTCTGTGAAGGAACGTGTGTGGATGGCTCTGTGAAAGAACTGTGTGGATGGCTCTGTGAAAGAACGTGTGTGGATGGATCTCTGTTGGATGAGCCAGCGTCTGTTAATCTGGATATATAGGCGTTGGAAGTTGAAGGGGCTTATTGCGTTCTGGCTGGTGGGTGGATACTTGAGTCACTTGGTTGGGTTGGACTACAGTCAAACTGTTGAAGCAGCTCTAGCACTGAGGACGAGAGGGTGCCTGCTTGCCTGCTCTCAAAGACCAAGGACTGTTTTTGCTCTTTAATTTAGTTTAGTTTTTCAAAGGAGAGCGGTCTTGGAGTAATACACAATGCACTCATGCCTATGACAGAGAAAATAGTATAAATAATTACAGACAATTAGTAGGCTAATATGCATGGGTGAGCAGAGGAAATGTCAAGAAATCCATTGATTGACAGGTAAAGCACACACACCAACATTCAATAATAACAGGTTATCCCTACTGTCTATATCTATGCATGATTGTGTTCCATACCATTTCCTTTGTAAAGCTGTAACTAAATCAAACACTAACTGCTGAAGAGACACATTAAGGTTTTCAACTAAATGAAACAACCTCATGACAGGATTAGTTATAGCCTAGCAACATTAGATGCAGAAGGCTTTCACTTATTGAATGGTTATGGGTCTGAATAAATAACAGCTATAGCCTACCGCCATCGTGCGTTTACTCTTCTTTCAAACTACCCCTGACTTCTATTGGCTGCAGTATTTAACATTCAGCAAACAAGAGCTTGCGGCCCCCTTCGAATAGTCTATTGGTATAAGAAATGCAAAAAATATCAAATCATTTCCAGCAAGCTATTCTAGCCTTTCGTGCATGGGACTCCAAGAGCTAAGGGGCGTTTCTTAAGGAGAGGCCAGCGGGGCGCAGGTGGATGCGTATTGCGCAGGAGACAGAGGCTATAAGTTAGAAGCTTATTATGCATAACCCATCATTAATTAGCTAAATATAAGGCTAATACTGCATTGAATGTATTACCAGAAAATGGTAGGCTAGGACATCTATATATAGGGCTAGATACAGTGCATTCGGAAAGTATTCAGACCCCTTGGACTTTCCACATTTTGTTACGTTACAGCCTTATTCTAAAATTATTTAAATTGTTTTTTTCTCCCCAAAATCAAATCTACACACAATACCCCATAATGACAAAGCAAAAACAGGTTTTTATAAATGTTTGCTACGGAAATATCAATATCACATAAGTATTCAGACCCTTTACTCAGTACTTTGTTGAACCACCTTTGGCAGCGATTACAGCCTTGGGTACGGCTCTACAAGCTTGGCACACCTGTATTTGGGGAGTTTCTCCAATTATTCCCTGCAGATCCTCTCTTACTACGACAGGTTAGATGGGGAGCATCTTCTGCAAATCTCTCCAAAGATGTTTGATCGGTTTCAAGTCCTGGTTCTGGCTGGGGCCACTCAAGGACATTCAGAGACTTGTCCTGAAGCCACTGATACGTTGTCTTAGCTGTGTGCTTAGGGTCATTGTCCTGTTGGAAGGTGAACCTTCACCCCAGTCTGAGGTCCTGAGCACTCTGGAGCAGATTTTCATCATGGAGCTCTCTGTACTTTGCTCTGTTCATCTTTCCTTCGATTCTGACTAGTCTCCCAGTCCCTGCCGCTGAAAAACATCCCCACAGCATGATGCTGCCACCACCATGCTTCAACTCAGGTTTCCTCCAGACGTGATGCTTGGCATTCCGGCCAAATAATTCAATCTTGGTTTCATCAGACCAGAGTATCTTGTTTTACATGGTCTGAGAGTCCTTTAGGTGCCTTTTGGCAAACTCCAAGCGGGCTGTCATGTGCCTTTTTACTGAGGAGTTGCCACTACCATAAAGGCCTGTTTGGTGGAGTGCTGAAGAGATAGTTGTAATTCTGGAAGATTCTCCCATTTCCATAGCAGAACTCTGGAGCTCTGTTCTAGTTCTTGGTCACCTCCCTGACCAAGACCCTTCTCCCCCGAATGCTCAATTTGGCCAGGCGGCCAGCTCTAGGAAGAGTCTTGGTGGTTCCAAACTTCTTCCATTTAAGAATGATGGAGGCCACTGTGTTCTTCGGGACCTTCAATGCTGCAGAAATGCTTTGGTACCCTTCCCCAGATCTGTGCCTCCACACAATCCTGTCTCGGAGCTCTACAGACAATTCCTTTGACCACATGGCTTGGTTTTTGCTCTGACACGCACTGTCAACTGTGGGACCTTAGACAGGTGTATGCCTTTCCAAATCTTGTCCAATCAATTTAATTTACATGCAGGTGTCCTCCAATCAAGTTGTAGAAACATCTCAAGAATGATCAATGGAAACAGGATGCACCTGAACTCCATTTAGAGTCTCATAGCAAAGGGTCAGAACACTTACAGTGTACAGTGGGGAGAACAAGTATTTGATACACTGCCGATTTTGTAGGTTTTCCCACTTACAAAACATGTAGAGGTCTGTAATTTTTATCATAGGTACACTTCAACTATGAGAGACGGAATCTAAAACAAAAATCCAGAAAATCACATTGTATGATTTTTAAGTAATTAATTTGCATTTTATTGCATGACATAAGTATTTGATACATCAGAAAAGCAGAACTTAATATTTGGTACAGAAACCTTTGTTTGCAATTACAGAGATCATACATTTCCTGTAGTTCTTGACCAGGTTTGCACACACTGCAGCAGGGATTTTGGCCCACTCCTCCATACAGACCTTCTCCAGATCCTTCAGGTTTCGGGGCTGTCGCTGGGCAATACGGACTTTCAGCTCCCTCCAAAGATGTTCTATTGGGTTCAGGTCTGGAGACTGGCTAGGCCACTCCGGGACCTTGAGATGCATCTTACGGAGCCACTCCTTAGTTGCCCTCGCTGTGTGTTTCGGGTCGTTGTCATGCTGGAAGACCCAGCCACGACCCATCTTCAATGCTCTTACTGAGGGAAGGAGGTTGTTGGCCAAGATCTCGCGATACATGGCCCCATCCATCCTCCACTCAATACGGTGCAGTCGTCCTGTCCTGTCCCCCGATACGGTTTGTTTACAGTACACTAAAATGAACTAATAGTATACAGTATGTAGTATCTACTCATTAAGTATGTTAGTATGGGTATTCGAACACAGCTGGGGTGTCTGTTCCCACCCTGAGCGTTGATGATTCATGCAGAGGCGTTAGAGAAGACAGATTTAGACATGTAATTTAACTGTTCCATTTCACGCCATGCTGTTCATATAAATGATTTGTTATTATTTACCGGTTTCAAAGCAGTTATTTATCCCGGGAAAAGGGGAGTGGTTTCGGGCGGTAAATCCCAGTAAATCTAGGTAACCGGGCTCCCACCATTCAACCTTCATCACAACGGATCAAAACGCAGAGACAAGACACACAAGGCTCAAGCAGCCCTGCTTGGAACTCCACCGCCCACTGCCCCAGCACTTGTCCTAAAACCTTTTTTAACTCGCTGTGTTTACTGCTTTACTGAAATAGGAATATGCAGCTGTAAAAGAACATCAACAAGTATCTTCTGATCAAATCATATATCATGGTTGGAGATAGCCCTTGACCATGACTCTCAGTTCCATTACTTTTCATTCCACATAAGAGTCACTGAACAAAGGCATCTTTTTTCTTAAGTTTGGTTAAGAGCCCTGCCACTTGGTCTGAGCATGAACACGCATTGCTTGCCTGTGGTTTTGGAAGCATAAGGACCTTATCTTTCATATCAGCGAGATATATATATATATATATATATATATATATATATATATATATATTTTTTTAACAAAAGGTTAAATTGATACACACCTTTATAGGGTTGGCGTTAGTGTTCCCACATGGCCATATCTCCATGTTACAGGGCTTGTTTAAGGAAGACAGATGGAAGACATGCATGGCCACCTGTGCTGATTAGCTATCTAGCATGCTCCGAACGCCTGTGTGTGTATTGGTGTAACTGAGGAGGAAGTATAGGACATCAACTGGAGGCACACAGAGATTGTGGATCTGTGCAAAACTGCAGGTTTCTCCAAGACATTGAGTGCATTTATTTTATTTTTCAAGCTGATATAAAAGATAAGGGGCATTTCAGTATATGATTTGAAAACCGGTTTGAAAGCGATGATTGTTGACGTTTCTAAACGTTAAAACACAGCGTTGGAATTGTAATTCACGTGGCGCCATCAGTGAGCGAATGTAAGCGCTGTAAACCCTACATATGGAGAAGGGTTTTCGAGAGCTATGTTGGAGACAGCTGAGGTGAATGGTGATAGATGGACATTATCTGCCAGTGCATTATTAAACAATGGACCACAGTATTGCAGTTAAACATAGCAGGTGCGCTAAATCACACCGAAACTTAAGAATCAAGACAGGTCTATCCGCGTGCACTATTGTAAGCTTGGAATGCGGGATGTGTTGTCTAAAGCAGTCATATCCCGATGTAGCAAGAACTGCATTTTGCTGTGTTATCATGCACCCCATAGGCTACAATAGTAGCCAGAGAGAGCGTTATAGTAAGATGTGTTTATTATAGGCTACATAGACCCCGCAAGCGTGCGGAGCTCAGTTGTGCGCCTGACAGAAACCACTGAAAAAAGAAAGCACGCAAACTATATGCCAACTTTTTGCTGAAACGAATTTAAAACATCAGCTATCGATTATAATACCCGGGTAAAGGCAATGCTTTAACGCACAAATTGGATGAATAGGCCTATACAGTCAATACATTGAAGTCAAAGTAGAATGGAAAATTCCGTCTCCTGCGTGGAAACACACCAATCAAATGTATTTAATTTGAGCAATCCTTTCAGTGTGGAGACATGTGCTTTGTCCCTAACATTCTACTGTGTAGGCGATAGAGCAAACCCTGAAAGTTAGAAACAGTAGAGGCTTTTAGGCGACCAATACCCGCTTTATGACCTGGAGGTTGGTTACTTACGGGTGCCATCGAAGCGGGTGGCGATGGTGTCCAGGAAGGTGTTCTGCGGAGCCAGCAGACCTCGCATCACCGGCATCCTGGTACGGGTCGACTGGGTCCTCCTGCCTCGGCGCCCCGGGACAGTGGATTCCTGTTCAGACCCAAACCCGGGCAAGAACCTTGACGTTCCGGGCGCGCATCCTAGCCCCTGGAGGAGCGCGCCGATCCGAGATGTGCGTGGCTCCACTTTGAGACCGGGGTTGTGACCATATCCTTCAAAAGAAAACGCGCATACCCAGTCTTGGAGAACCCAAACCAGGCACCAGCCTTTAGCTATAGACTACCAGCTATAAATAGCTTAGATAATGTTTTTCTTTGTCTAGAAGAACCAACGCAGAGTAAGGACAGCGCAAGTTTCGGTACTGATGCTGTGAACTGAACTCCGGAGGCAAGCTCCTCCTCGGGGTAAGCAATACTGCGCGCGCTCTCCTCCCCCGAGCAGTTGCTTTGTTTCTCCTGGTTACTACTGCGAGCAGATGTCATGTCACGTGATATATTTGGGGGACTATAGTTCCAGAGACCAATGCTCCTGGGTACATTGAAGGCTTGGCAGGGGTGATGATCCCTTGTGTTGCCAACAGACTTTACTTTGGGGATAGGATGGGGGTTTGACAATAGTTGCTAGGCTACAAGATCATTTTTTCAACAAAATAAAGGAGATCCACTGTTGATAACATCATGAAATATGGTATATTTCAAACTCCTCCAAAATACGACGAAAATGTATGTCCAGGAAAAAAAAATCATTTTTTTATTTTTTATTTTTTATCAAGTCAGCCTGAAAACTCAATATTGGCGCGGATAGGCATAACAGTCCCAAAATGTGGGTTTCTCTCCCGTGCACAGCTGTTGGAGTTGCTATGGTGACGGCTGCTGTGCTTCAAGGGAGCCGGTCAGCGATTCGGAAATCAAATTTGACCAGTCACCCACCATACAATAACACATCAACAATAGGCCTATAAAACGTGTTCACCGAGAAACGAAAACCCAATTATGTTTTCTCCTGGGAGAACTAAACTCCATTGCGACAATATATGTTGCAGAGTTTAAAGCTTTTGACATGTTCCGCGTTTCCTGGTCGTGTTTTGAGAATGTTGTGGCGCCTCCTCGGCTCTCTAACCGGTAGTGAATGGGCTACATTCAGAACTGCGTAAAGGGCATGCAGTGTAGAAGGTTCATCATCAATGAATAAGCACACAGTTTGTTCAGTCCAACACACTTCCCTTGAGAAGTTATTCGATTTGTGTTATGTTCTAGTATTGCGCCATTAGCCTTAGTAGCCTATAGAGCATGGGGTCTCTAGCTTGAGAGCTACTTTTAAAAAAATGAAACATTGTTTCGCAACTTTTAAAATAGGCACATTCTTCTCTACCCTGCCAATCCTCCCCGGGTCCTTGGTGTACAAAATGGATGTTTATTCTTCTCTACCCTGCCAATCCTCCCCAGGTCCTTGGTGTACAAAATGGATGTTTATTCTTCTCTACCCTGCCAATCCTCCCCGGGTCCTTGGTGTACAAGAGATGTGTCAATATAGGCCCATAGGTTAAATAATGGTTAATAAACAGTAGTGCTATTTGGCATGACAAGCGCCATGTTTTCTCAAACATTTTCCTGTTTGCAAATATATACTCTACTGTCAAAAGTTTTAGAACACCTATTCATTCAAGGGTTTTTCTTAATTTTTACTATTTTCTACATTGTAGAATAATATTGAAGACATCAAAACTATGAAATAAAATATGGAATCATGAATTAACCAAAAAAGTGTTAAACAAATCAAAATGTATTTTTTATTTGAGATTCTTCAAATAGCCACCCTTTGCCTTGATGACAGCTTCACAAACTCTTGGCATTCTCTCAACAAGCATCATGAGGTAGTCACCTGGAATGCATTGCAATTAACAGGTGTGGATTGTTAAAAGTTCATTTGTGGAACTTCTTTCCTTCTTAATGCGTTTGAGCCAGTCAGTTGTGTTGTGACAAGGTAGGGGGTATACAGAAGATAGAGCTATTTAGTAAAATACCAAGTCCATATTATGGAAAGAACAGCCCAAATAAGCGAAGAGAAACGACAGTCCATCACTGGCCTTTTATTGCCCCCAGCACAAGGTGCACCTGTGTAATGATCATGCTGTTTAATCAGCTTCTTGATATGCCACACCTGCCAGGTGGATGGATTATCTTGGTAATGGAGAAATGCTCACCAACAGGGATATAAACAATTGTGTGCACAAAATTTGAGAGAATTAAGATTTTAGTGCCAATGAAACATTTCTGGAATCTTTTATTTCAGCTCATGAAACATGGGACCTAAACTTTACATGTTGCGTTTATATATTCAGTATTCCGTCAGGTAAACCTACTTTGCAGTTAACATTTAATTCAGAAGGTTATTGGGGAAAGTCTTTCCGTCTACCCACAAGATCATTATCATTAGCATCACTAACTGGCTACATGGAGTGATAAACAAACACATGCACCATACAGACAACAGACCAGAGGCAATATTGCTTGCAATTAATTGGCAGATATTGTGTTAGGCTATGTCTGACTTTTTAAGCAAATAGTGGCTAACCAGGGATGGATAATGTCAATGTGGCTTTGATTGAATAGCAGCCTGGAGATGTACATTTATGATAGTTTTCAATGGAACGGTTCTCCAGAGAGACCGCCTTTCTGCTAGTAGCCTAAACAGTAAGTGAAATCCTGCCATCTTCTGGGCCAAGTTGTTCTTATTTTCTTATGGCCTGAGTACCATCCTAAAATGATTCATTATTTTTGTGCACTACCTTGGCATATTGAGTTATTTTGAGTTACTTATCCAATTGATTATTGGGTCAACATCCTTGACAATGAGCCCCCTCTATATTTTGATCAAAAATATAAGGCTAGTCTACACTATTATAATTCTTTTGGGGGGGATTCTATAGGCCTATGGGCAAGCTCCTCCTCGGAGGCCTTTATTTATTTTGGGGGGGATTCTATAGGCCTATGGGCAAGCTCCTCCTCGGAGGCCTTTATTTATTTTGGGGGGGATTCTATAGGCCTATGGGCAAGCTCCTCCTCGGAGGCCTTTATTTATTTTGTTTGCTTTTGTCAATCAGCTCATTGCGCTCATTGCTTTGTTTTTCAGGTGCGTGCGTGTGTTGGTGTTCTCCGTGTCCACAAGAAGGAGACCTTTTGTTTTCTCTCCTGGATCAGCTGAAGGTCGCCAATATCACTAGACAACTAGCCTACAGCTCGACACCAATGCGCATCCATTCCAGCCTATAGTTGACTCTTTCGGTGAGAAGCATTCAATATATCTACATTATTTGCATTTGTGTCCATGAAAACTGTAAACGCAGTTTACCCACCTTTTTCAGAAATAAGTGATTTGTTTGACCATAAGATGGCATCACGACTGGTTGTGTTCATGCCACATTAAATGGTCATTAATTTTTACCGCTAAATTACGTATTTATTGGTAGGGTAATAATTTGTTTTACAAATTCATATTTTGCAACATTGTTACTAGGGTCTGAGTGGCAAACAACAAGGTCTGTACAAACCTGTGCTGTTGCAAACTAGATGCTACCTAGAAGCTAAAGGGAAATAATGTGTTTATAATAAAAGCTCTTACATAAAAAGGAGGAGGCATTTGGGTCAATTAAAAATTTAACTGCTATTCCGATTCAAAATACAACTACCATTCCAGCATGACACAAGAGGATGGTGGTTGACCAACTTGCAAGTAATTTAGCCTACCAGTAAGCACGCTATTTTTCAATATATTAAAACCTCTTGAAACTAGGGGGCACTATTTTCATTTTTGGAAAAATAACGTTCCCAAAGTAAACGGGATATTTTGTCAGGACAAGATGCTAGAATATGCATATAATTGACAGCTTAAGATAGAAAACACTCTAAAGTTTCCAAAACTGTAAAAATATTGTCTGTGAGTATAACAGAACTGATATTGCAGGTGAAAGCTTGAGAAAAATCCAATCAGGAAGGGACTCTTATTTAGAAAGCTCTGCGTTCCTATGCGTCCCTATTGAGCAGTGAATGAGATATCAACCAGATTCCTTTTTCTATGGCTCCCCTAATGTGTCTAGTGTCACACTACATAGTTTCAGGCTTTTATTTAACATCAACATTGCGTCAGTGGTCAGCTGGAGTCTCAGAGTATTTTGTGCATAAGGGACAAATGCGGCCATTGTTTCTCTCTTTCCTACTAAGAAGCCACCTGTCCCGGTTGATATATTATCGAATAGATATTTGAAAAACACCTTGAGGATTGATTATAAACAACATTTGCCATGTTTCTGTCGATTTTATGGAGCTAATTTGGAATATTTTTCGGCGTTGTCATGATCGCAATTTCTGGTCAAATTCTGAGCCAAACGTGAAGAACTAACGGAGTTATTTCGGCTACAAAAATAATATTTTTGGAAAAAAGGAACATTTGCTATCTAACTGGGAGTCTTGTGAGTGAAAACATCCAAAGCTCATCAAAGGTAAACGATTTAATTTAATTGTTTTTCTGATTTTCGTGACCAGGTTGCCTGCTTCTAGCTAGGCATAATGCTAAGTTAGGCTATCGATAAACTTACACAAATGCTTGTCTTGCTTTGGCTGTAAAGCATATTTTCAAAATCTGAGATGACAGGGTGATTAACAAAAGGCTAAGCTGTGTTTCAATATATTTCACTTGTGATTTCATGAATATGAATATTTTCTAGTAATATTTATGTCCGTTGCGTTATGCTAATTAGTGTCAGTTGATGACAACGCTCCCGGATCCGGGATGGGTAGTTACAAGAGTTAAGGCAAGTGTGTTGTTATGTGTTAATAACATTTAGACTAAGTTACCCAGCAGGCTATGCGGATGGTTAAAGAACGCCTTGCATGGCTAAACACGGAGTTTTCTAGCTAAAGTATATGTTCATTAAAAGTAGTTAAACCTGTCATATGTCATCATATAAGGAACAAACATAACATGGTGTCAGATTGGTCGTCGCTATGACGAGACAGAGATAAGAATGGAGTAACTCTGCAAATTTCCTCAACGAAAATGGAACATTCTACTACAAGTCAAGTGACGTGAGTAGTCGAAGATGCTAGCTTGCAAGAGCGAGGACAACGAGCCGCAGCAGCGAGAGTGACAGCAGCGAGAGTGACAGCAGCGAGAGTGACAGCAGCGAGAGCGAGGCTGCATTGGAATCTGTTGACGAGCAAGTTGATGAGCAACATACTGAAGTAAGAAAAATTGACACTGTTCCTGTTCTCCGTCATGGATAGGCTTAGTCCTCCTACTCAGTTAACAGGCAATTTAGCTGACAATTGGAAACGTTTAAAGAAGAGATTCAATATCTACCTAGCAGCCAGTGGTGCAGGGGGAGATGATGACAAATTGAAAGCTTCAATTTTTCTGCATGTTATTGGAGAGGATGCATTGGACATTTACAATAGCTTTCAGCAAGACGAGGCAAACTTGACATTGACTGTGCTAATGGCTACATTTGAGGAGTACTTTGTACCAAGCCAGAACGTCACTTTTGAGAGATACAAGTTTGTCTCTCATGATCAGAAACAGGGAGTCAGTTTTAACCAGTATTTGGCTGAGCTGAACACACTGGACAAAACGTGTGAATTTGAAAATCTGAAAGACTCACTAGTGAAAGACAGGATAGTCTGTGGCATACTTGATAATGGACTCAAGGAGAGATTACTGCGGATCAAGATTTAACTGTGGATAAAGCAGTGAATATGTGTCGAGCAGCTGAAACCACCAGAGCACAAGCTAAAGAGCTGTGCAGGGATGAGACGTCAGTTTATGTAATAAAAAGAGAGGAGCAATACACACAACGCCTTACAAAACAAAAACAAGCAAAAGAGAGAAATCAAAACACTACATGTGGAAAATGTGGATTTATCCACAAGCCAAAAAAATGCCCTGCATATGGCAAATCATGTAACAACGGTGGGAAAAATAATCATTACTCAAAATGCTGCAAAGCTGAGGCTACAAAGAAAAAGGTTCACACAGTCGAGGAGATGGAAGAATTCTTTGTTGATTCTGTGGAAATATGCAATGCAGTAAATGCTGAATGGATTGTGCCATTGCCTGTGAATTAAACTATAATACCATTCAAGCTTGATACTGGAGCACAGGTAAACCTGTTGTCGCTGGATGACTACAAAACACTGAAGGTGAAGAGCAAAATACACCCGGTGAAAATGAAGATTACTGGTTATACTGGGGAGAACGTACCAGTCAAAGGTAGCTGCATACTAACTTTACAGCACAAAGGAAAACAGTTCAGAGCACAGCTGCTGATTGTGGAAAATAGTGTACAGCCTATTCTGCAAGCACACCTGAGGGCAAGCACACCTGAGGGCAGGTACAGATTCTTCGTCTACCATAAGGGATTCTCTCAGTGCCAGACGTCTACCACAAGACAATCCACATGATCTTCGAGCACATTCCAGGAGAGGAGACTATGATGGATGACATCATCAACTGGGGGTCCACAAAAGAAGAACACGATGCGAGAGGGAGACAAGTGCTGGACCTGACACGGAAAGTCAACCTAAAACTAAACAAGGACAAATCCGAGTTTGGTGTGAAAACACTTACCTTCGTGGGAGATGTACTTTCTGAGGACGGAGTCAAACCAGACCAGAGGAAAACATCAGCCATTAACAACATGGAACGTCCGAAGAACAAGGACGATGTGAGACGCTTCATGGGCATGATCACCTACCTTGCAAAGTTCATACTTCAACTGCCAGCACAGTCCGCTTCACTCAGATGTCTTCTGGAACAGAAAAATGAATGGGAATGGTCCCATGAACAGGAAAACTGCTTCAAAAACCTAAAGAAGACAATCACAGAAGAGCCAGTGCTCAGGTTCTATGATCCACAGAAAAGCACAAGGATTTCTGCAGACGCGTCACAGTTTGGCCTGGTAGCAGTTCTTCTGCAACAGCATGACGACACATGGCAACCCGTCGCTTATGCGTCCAGAGCCTTGACAGGCGCAGAGACAAGTTATGCACAAATAAAGAACTACTGGCGAGCACATACGCTTGCGAAAGGTTTCACCAATACATCTACGGACGAGACTTTGAAGTAGAAACCGACCACAAACCATTGGTGTCAATCATGTCTAAGCCACTGAATGATTGTCCAATGAGAATCCAGAGAATGTTGATCAGACTGCAAAAGTATGATGTGAAGATGATCTATACCCCGGGAAAGTTCATGTTCGCCGCCGACACTCTTTCTCGAGCAGTTGACAAGGAGAGCTTCGACACACAGAAAAACACTGAGATTCAGGCCTACGTCGACATGATCGTAGCATCACTTCTTGTGTCTTCTGAGAGTGGAGCAGATCAAAAGAGAGACCTCAGCTGACCAAACAATGACAGAGTTGAAAGAAACAACACTAGGATGGCCTGCACAGAAAAACAACTGTCCAAGGAGAATACAGAGCAGAGCTCACCGTTGTGGTTGACACAGTGTTCAAAGGCAACAAGATTGTCATTCCCATGACACTACGCAAAGAAATGCTACATAAAATACACAAGGGCCACTTGGGTGAGGAAAAATGCAAACGACGAACACGAGAAGTAATGTACTGGCCAAGAATGAACCAGGAAATCAGCCAGACCACTGCTTCATGTGAACTGTGTTTGACCTACAGGCCAAAGCAGCAAGCAGAGCCGCTAATGCCTCATCCAGTACCCAACAGACCCTACTACAAAGTTGGAGTTGACCTTTTTGACTGCAATGGCAAAAGTCACATTGTTGTTACTGACTACTACTCAAACTACCCTGAAGTAGCAACACTGCCAACTACCTCCAGCAAAGCTGTAGTCACCTACCTGAAATCAGTCTTTGCAAGACATGGAGTTGCGTCTGAACTGTACTCGGACAATGGCCCGCAGTTCTCAAGTTCCGAATTCCGATCGATCACTGACGACTGGGGATTCCGACACAACACCTCCAGCCCCAACTACCCAAGGTCCAATGGCTTAGCAGAGAGTTCAGTCAAAATTGTCAAAGGTCTGATGAAAAAGGCACATGGTGGAAAGGAGGATTTCCTAAAAAATCTGATCTACCGCAGCGCACCGTGGCAGAACAGACTTTCACCTGCACAAATGTTGATGGGACATCGCATCAGAACCAACCTACCCATCCATGAGGACTTGCTAACACCCAGAGGTGTTAGCAAGTCCAACAAAAATAGCAACACGAGAAAAGTACAAGACACTTACCTGAACTGAAACCTGGAGATCATGTACGACTCCGAGACATCACTACAGGAACCTGGATGCAGCAAGGGTGTGTGCAGGGAGAAGTTGCACCACGATCCTATGAGATCCAAACGGAGCATGGATCACAACTGAGACGAAACAGAGTGGATCTAAGGCTTCAGCCATTCACTCAAGGGACTGAGGATCATCAGGAGGATACTGCTGAAGCGTCAAATGCCTTTAGAAATGGACAATTCAGTCAGAACACTGACAATGAACGCTGTCCAACTGTTTCAGGAAGCACTTCAGCAGAACGACCAAAAAGGTCTGTCTGAGCCCCTGAAAGGCTTATTGAGAATTGCTAAATATATACAGTGGGGAGAACAAGTATTTGATACACTGCCGATTTTGCAGGTTTTCCTACTAACAAAGCATGTAGAGGTCTGTAATTCTTTATCATCTCCAGACCTGAACCCAATAGAAAATCTTTGGAGGGAGCTGAAAGTCCGTATTGCCCAGCGACAGCCCCGAAACCTGAAGGATCTGGAAAAGGTCTGTATGGGGGAGTGGGCCAAAATCCCTGCTGCAGTGTGTGCAAACCTGGTCAAGAACTACAGGAAACGTATGATCTCTGTAATTGCAAACAAAGGTTTCTGTACCAAATATTAAGTTCTGCTTTTCTAATGTATCAAATACTTATGTCATGCAATAAAATGCAAATTAATTACTTAAAAATCCTACAATGGGATTTTCTGGATTTTTGTTTTAGATTCCGTCTCTCACAGTTGAATGACAGACCTCTAAATGCTTTGTAAGTAGGAAAACCTGCAAAATCGGCAGTGTATCAAATATATATAAATACAAAAAGGGGCACCTGGACCGAATGTTTTGTTAATGTGAAAAGAAATAGAGCCACAATAGAGTATTGTTGGACAGACTATATTTAGTTGAATTTCTTTTTTAAATTTAAGGAAAAACATTTGGGGAAAGAAATGTGTGTTATTGAAAATGGCATGTTTTGCAGGTTGAGTAAACAAATGTGATGTGGCGTGTAATAACATAAAAAAGTAGTTTTCTTTTAAAGGAAAGAAGATGTTGTGTTAATAAGATTTAGACTACGTTACCCAGCAGGCTATGCGGGCTATGCGAATGGTTAAAGAACGCTTTGCATGGCTAAACATGGAATTTTCTAGCTGAAGTATATGTTCATTATTAAAAGTAGTTAAACCTACGCCCCGGTTTGTCATTATATAAGGAACAAACATAACAGCAAGCAAAGTTGATTATTCAATTAAAATATGTGACGTCAAAGTTATATGGTTAGCTAAAGTTGAAACGTTATTAGAATTTGAGCAGGTTTGTAAGATAGCTAGCAGAAAAAAGGCTACTTTAAGTCGCCACTTTACAAGCTTGCCAGCGAACTCCTTCAAACAGTATTTCATTCTTTGCCAGCCTGCCATTGGCAATTAGCTTATTTCATTATTTGCCAGCCTGACATTGGCAATTAGCCTATTTCATTATTTGCCAGCCTGACATTGGCAATTAGCTTATTTCATTATTTGCCAGCCTGACATTGGCAATTAGCTTATTTCATTATTTGCCAGCCTGACATTGGAAATTAGCTTATTTCATTATTTGCCAGCCTGACATTGGCAATTAGCCAATTTTAATTTTACCCAGCCTGACATTGGCAATTAGCCTTTTTCATTATTTGCCAGCCTGACATTGGCAATTAGCATACCAAGGAAATGTCTGTAGAGCGCCGAGGCACAGATATGGAGAAGGGTACTTATGATGGCTTATGGTAGAGAAATTAACATTTACATCTCCGGCAACAGATTTGGTGGACATTTCTGCAGTCAGCATGCCAATTGCACGTTCCCTCAACTTGAGACATCTGGCATTGTGTTGTGTGACACATGCACATTTTAGTGGCCTTTTATTGTCCCCAGCACAAGGTGCACTTGTGTAATGATCATGCTGTTTAATCAGCTTCTTGATATGCCACACCTGGCAGTTGGATGGATTTTCTTAGCAAAGGCGAAATGCTCACTAACATGGATGTAAACAAATGTGTGCACAACGTTTTAGATAAGCTTATTGCGCATATGGAACATTTCTGGGATCTTTTATTTCAGCTCATGAAACATGGGACCAACACTATATGTTGCGTTTATATTTTTGTTATATATATATGTGTGTTTGTGTGTACAAAACATTAAGGACACCTGCTCTTTCCATGACAGACTGACCAGGTGAAAGCTATGATCCCTTATTTGATGTCAAGGTTTGTGTCAAGACTGCAAATAAGACTCACATCAAAAATAAGTTACAAAGACAAATAGAAAAAAATGTGTATATTTGGGACTCGAGCATGATACATTACCCAACACTGTCAACCAAGAGTCAGGACTAAACCAATTCACCTTGGTGGTGTGCAGACTGGTTTTATATTATTCTTAACGATTTCGCACAAACCGGGAAAAAAATGCAACAATATGTCTGTGAAACTATACATTCACAGTATTATGAATGAATTGTGGTTTATTTGGTAGCACTTCATAGTGTGACTCATTTTACTAATTGCATTAATACTGTACAAAGTTAAAGGTGCGCTATATGATAGATTTCCCGCTTCCCCTAGCTAGGGCCTCTAGTGGGGAGACCTGAGGTCAACCTACCCCCGCCCTACCTCCTACTTCTGAATGGGAGACCTTCCCATGCAGTAGCTTGCCTAGCTCAAACTAGAATCAGGGCGTCCACTCCGACAAGGTTAATTGACGGTCAGTCCCACACGGTGACATATCATTGGTTAATTGACGGGCAGTCCCACACGGTGACATATCATTGGCGTGACGTGAAAATGAGCGATAGAAAACCAGTCGCGGCTGCCCATGTCGCCGATACCTAAAATCCTCCACTGGATCAAGAATGATCCTCCACCCAAAGGACATTCAACCAACTTGACAACTGTGGGAAGAATTGGAGTCAACATGGGCCAGCATCCCCGTGGAACGCTTTCGACACCTTGTAGAGTCAACATGGGCCAGCATCCCCGTGGAACGCTTTCGACACCTTGTAGAGTCCACGCCCCGACGAATTGAGGCTGTTCTGATGGCAAAAGAGGGTGCAACTCCATATTAGGAAGTTGTTCCTAATTTTTCTGTATTTTTATCCGTCCGATGTTGCCACAGCACTGTGTTCTTTTTAGAGTTCAACGTTGTGCAACATTGCAACACAAGCATTAAGGGTGGGGTGCCGTTGTTGATTTGGCAATGTGATCATAAACTTATAGAAAACACCCAGGCGAGTGTATATCATAAGTCTATCCTCGCCTGGGTGTTTTTTATAAGTTAATGATCATATTGCCAAATCAACATAATGCTCGTGTTGAAATGTTGCACAACATTTTACTTTAAAAATAAGCCCTCCGTGCTGTAGCAACATCGACCTGATCAAAACATTGAACGCGTCTGTCATTCATTGTAGGCATACGTTCTTTGAGGCAGACGAAGCTCCCTATACTTCGTTTAACGAAGACATGCTCGGTGCGCCAGATCGACTACGGTTTGGAGGTCAGTAATGATCATACATTTTCGCACTTGTGCATTGATGAGGCCACCTCAATGAACAGTCTGTTCAAAAAGCTGCAGAGACGACGATTTACATACGGTGAGAGAGTAGGAACGGCAGAATTGTGATAGCCTAGGTTAGTTGTGTTGAAATGGGTGTGTTTGGGAACCTAAAATCAACTGCATTTCCTAATAATTTAACATGAACTGTTACATTTTTTTATTTTTTTTATTAAAAGGATTCGCGCAGAGCAATTGAGTCCGCCGCGTAGCACAAACAACCCTCTTGGAAAAAACCAACTACCCGCCCATAAACACCCTCCCATAGCCGTGTGGGATTACTCTATTGGCTGGTTTAGGAAAAGATGGTGGATAAATGAAGGTAGTGAACTAAGACAGTTTACCATTGACGTTTCAGTCAACTTAACTGGGTGTGTCTCCCACAGACACCAATGTAATAGCCGCTGGATCTGGTCTACGTAATACATTATTTCATTGAGAACAAAAACAGCGAGTTTGGTTTAGGTTTTGACATTTCCCCTGATTGGCTCAGGGAGTGTCTGTCTTGCGGGTGAGTTCACTGGTGCTGACCAGGAGGGGATTCGATTAATGGCGTGGGTAAACCGGGTTAGCATTGATTACGAGGATGAACCGGTTTCCCCAGTTAAAGCCGAAGATGAAGTTGGCTGAAAACCAAAATGGCATAGTTATTTTTTTATTTCACCTTTATTTAACCAGGTAGGCTAGTTGAGAACAAGTTCTCATTTGCAACTGCGACCTGGCCAAGATAAAGCATAGCAGTGTGAACAGGCAACACAGAGTTACACATGGAGTAAACAATTAACAAGTCAATAACACAGTAGAAAAAAAAGGGAGTCTATATACATTGTGTGCAAAAGGCATGAGGAGGTAGGCGAATAATTACAATTTTGCAGATTAACACTGGAGCGATAAATGATCAGATGGTCATGTACAGGTAGAGATATTGGTGTGCAAAAGAGCAGAAAAGTAAATAAATAAAAACAGTATGGGGATGAGGTAGGTCATTTGGGTGGGCTATTTACCGATGGACTATGTAAAGCTGCAGCGATCGGTTAGCTGCTCAGATAGCAGATGTTTGAAGTTGATGAGGGAGATAAAAGTCTCCAACTTCAGCTATTTTTGCAATTCGTTCCAGTCACAGGCAGCAGAGAACTGGAACGAAAGGCGGCCAAATTAGGTGTTGGCTTTAGCGATGATCAGTGAGATACACCTCATGGAGCGCGTGCTACGGGTGGGTGTTGCCATCGTGACCAGTGAAATGAGATGAGGTCGGAGCTTTACCTAGCATGGACTTGTAGATGACCTGGAGCCAGTGGGTCTGGCGACGAATATGTAGCGAGGGCCAGCCGACTAGAGCATACAGGTCGCAGTGGTGGGTGGTATAAGGTGCTTTAGTGACAAAACGGATGGCACTGTGATAAACTGCATCCAGTTTGCTGAGTAGAGTGTTGGAAGCAATTTTGTAGATGACATCGCCGAAGTCGAGGATCCGCTAGGTGGGTTCGCTAGGTGGGTTGGCGGGTGGGTAGGGTTCGCTAGGTAGGTTGGCGGGTGGGTAGGGTTAGCTAGTTCTATGTAGGCCAGTGTTTTTACAGACAAAAGTTTTGCTCTTTATATAAACACATCATTTTACCTGCCTCCCCAAGGGAAACTACTTAAATTATTATATTTATTTATTAGAAAATACATGTTTTATGTTTATGAGCGATGTATCATGTTATTTTGTTGACATTGTGGCCCTGTCCAGCTCTATTTGAGCCAGGCGCTCCTCCCTTACCGCTTTTGCCCGGTGAGGGGCAATAAACCCGTTTTATTCCGGTTCAGTGTAATCAAACTCCCTCCTGGTTGACGCCTCTATTTATATGAAACCGCGCCTCTCCTCTCGTCAGTTGTAGCCGCAGCCTTCTAGAATCAGTCCGTGCAGAACAAGCCGCTCTACAGCCTAAACTATTACCAACATATTGTGGTTCTGTTAGAAACGAAGGTAGGCACTCATAGTATCTACTGCTTAGGTATATAGGGTCTAAACGCTTTTATTTGGTCTGATCATCGCTAAATCCCCGTTGTCTGGCAACAGTGGCTACAATAGCCCAACTAACCATTGTTGGACATAACAAATACCATCGGGGTCTTAAAATACAGTGGCCTATTTGATACGAACATGTATATTGCAATATGTGTTATGGAGAGAGATGTAGGTAGGCCTGTTGAGTTTTGTTGTGAACATAGATAATGACAACTCTCACACCGGCTGATTGTGCACACATTCAGTAAATTAATATTCACGATTAACATTAGGTAATTTAGCCCAGACTAACGTTAGATTCTTTAACTTCGTCTAGTCTTTGCCAGTATCCCTAGACTCCTCATCATACGATGGCCAGTCGGTGTTCAATTTATGTAACATTCTGGGGTTATCTTTTCCGGGTGGAATGTTACAACATTGTTACGAAGTTTTCAGAAGAAGCAATGTATCGACTCAGCTGAAGCACCAGTACTGCCTTGTTGATTGGATGCGTTTTATCTCAAGGTTTCTTGCCTGTAGCTAATGTAGGCTATCCCATGTTCAGTTTCGAGAAATGGGCCATAGGTGCTAAAACTAATTCTGGTTCAGGTGAAGTTGTTATTACTTGTAAAACTAGAGGTTGGAATCTCTTTGAAACTGTCCCTGTTTAGCAAAATGGCATTTAATACAAGAGAAATGCTGACTCACTGGTCTAGTAAGCCAAGTTGTAAATGAATTTGATATGTACTTTAGACCAGGGGGAAATTGCCTTGACTGTATCACTGCTGAAATAACTTCCACATGCAGAAGGCTTGCCAGCTGCCATTTTCTTGTTACTATTGACTGACTGACTCCTACTCTGCCTCCCCCAGGTTTCAGGATGTCCCAGAAGATCAAGGCAGGGTCGGTGGTGGAGATGCAGGGGGATGAGATGACCAGAGTCATCTGGGAGCTCATTAAGGAGAAGCTCATCTTCCCCTACCTGGAGATGGACCTGCACAGGTGACTGGTACCTGCTGCTACACCTGGGCTTGTAGTCATTACTGTACGCCGTAGCAAAGGGTAACGGGAAACATTTTACAATGAAAATGAGCACTTCTTATTGGACAAGTTCAGGTAGTCCACCCTGTTTTGACACAGTTCCTATACCTTAAATACATAGCTAGAACTGGAATGAATAGAGCAAAGTTATAGCAGTGTTCTGAATCTACGTGGGTAGGGTTCGCTAGGTGGGTGGGCGGGTGAGTAGGGTTCGCTAGGTGGGTGGGCGGGGGAGTAGGGTTCGCTAGGTGGGTGGGCGGGTGAGTAGGGTTCTCTAGGTGGGTGAGTAGGGTTCGCTAGGTGGGTGGGCGGGTGAGTAGGGTTCGCTAGGTGGGTGGGCGGGTGAGTAGGGTTCGCTAGGTGGGTGGGCGGGTGAGTAGGGTTCGCTAGGTGGGTGGGCGGGTGAGTAGGGTTCGCTAGGCGGGTGGGTATATAAATATCACCAAGGACAGGTTTGTTAGTTGTCGCTGCACATTATTGTGCAACGTGTTCTGTATTGTACTCTCATGCTATCCTGTATTAGATGTCTGTTCAGAACATGTGGCATGTTTCAAGTGTTGGGTAAAAGGTATTGTGATGGACAGATCAAAGGGACTTGTATAATCATTTACCATTTTTGAAAAGACAAATGCATTTTGAAACTGTGAGGACCAGTTTGTTCCTAGAGGTAGCTGTTTTAAAGAGCAGTGTATTACCCAACCCCCCAGACAATCTGATCACATGATGTCAGCAGACTAGTTGAGCTGGATGTGGCGTGATTGATCCAGAACCAATCCTTTCCAAGAGCTACAACTCTGGTCTGTCAAATCTGAACTGTTCAAGTCCTCTGCTCTAGTCCAATCCTCTGCTCTAGTCCAGTCCTCTGCTCTAGTCCAGTCCTCTGCTCTAGTCCAGTCCTCTGCTCTAGTCCAGTCCTCTGCTCTAGTCCAGTCCTCTGCTCTAGTCCAGTCCTCTGCTCTAGTCCAGTCCTCTGCTCTAGTCCAGTCCTCTGCTCTAGTCCAGTCCTCTTTGCACTAGACCTTCAGACTGTGGACTGATATTAAACACACGCAGGACATTGGCTGCAGTGCTGTGATTATTACAATTGTACATGAGCTTTTCAGTGTCTTAAAACCGTTAGAAAAGTTGATGTTTTTAAGAACTGGCAGTTAAAGGATAAACGCATACGGACTGTTTTAAGAACTTCGGAGTTCTTACTACTTTTACAATATTTCCAGAATTGATGCAACATGATAGGTTGTAATGGATATTCTATAACCAACAAGAACCCATGACCTCATACCAGTGTTCCAAACCCATGATCTAACCTGGTCTCCAGGCTATTGTGCACAGCACATAATAAGCCTGGTACATCAACTATTCAAATTTGGTCTGTGGGAATGACCATTTAGAATTTGGTGGGAGTGACCTTAATGAGTGAACTATTTTAATTTTGGCGAAACACACTACTGAGGTGGGCTCTGTGCTTGTGGTGTGCTATTGTATGGGAGGGTTAGGGGGAAGGTGTTGTGGGTAAAATAAGCTGATGTCAATGCGTCGGGAGTTTCTCCTGGGCTTTCTGCTAACGAAGGTCAAGTTTGACGTGTTCGTCCACTAGACTCTACGTGCATTTGTGAAGAAGTGTTCTGGAAAGAGATTACCCATGTCCTGACCTGGGTCATGCCCATGACCACATGACCTGACCTGTGGTCATGCTTGTTACCCATGTCCTGGGCAGATTTATTAATTTTGTAATTTTTTTATCTCCAGTAATTAAAAAATGTATCAAATTATTGGCATCTGAAGTTGGTCAAGTGAGAAGGATAGCTTAAGTTTTTTAAATTCATTTTTATTCTTGCAGGTTTGTTTTATTCCTGCTGTCCCAGTTTCTGTGTCTGTAAGGCACACTCATTGGTTTCACAAATCTTAGGAATGCATTCGGTCTGGTTGGGGATGTGGGGTGTGTGGACGGGTCATCTTGGTCAACCACAGTGCGCACACAGTCCTCAGGCAATTTATCGCCATCTCGCACCATTACACAACAGCTGTAGTGCTGTATCACAGTATCAGATGTGCTGATTTCCCAATGGCATTGAGATGCACATCTAACCTGCGGTTGTCTGTGGAGTTGCACATTGTTGTAGTACTAGGCCAAGGGGGAGGGAGAAACTGGGTGAAAGGTTGTTGAACAAAACCCAGTTTACACAAGGAAAGGCTTACAAGGAAATGAGCTATTTATGCTTAGTCTTGTCTTTTTTGATGTACGGGTGCAGTGCACTTTATTTGTGGGGTGATTTCAATTTAGTGTTAAATCAATAAACAAATAAAAAGTTCCTTCTTGCATTGTTGGGGTGGCAGGGTAGCCTAGTGGTTAGAGCGTTGGACTAGTAACCGGAAGGTTCTGCCCCTGAACAGGCAGTTAACCCAACCCACTGTTTCTAGGCCGTCATTGAAAATAAGAATTTGTTCTTAACTGACTTGCCTAGTTAAATAATGGTAAAAAATGTGTTGTAGTTTGTGAGCAGACAACCCGGTCTCTAACTGTTTGTAGAACTGGGAAGTTGGTTATGTAATAATACCTCAAACTAATAGTTCATTGCCGTCCAGGAGTAGCACGTCAGTCATCACTAGCTGTCATAAACCCTGCCTATTATTACAATTTCTCTTGAAATAACATTTTAAACAACCTTAATCACACTGCTAACCTTATGCCTAACCTTAAATTTAAGACCAAAACGACACCGTTAAAAAAAAGATCTAGCCAATTGACTTTTTGCTTGCGGTAACTAGTGGAAAACAAGAGCACCCCATCGCCTGCTAGGATGTGTTGGGTCTTTCAGAGGAGTAATTCATTAGTTCAGTCACGTAGCAGCAGCCTGCGAAGACTGGCCTCTTTGTTCACATGTTAGCATCTTGTATACTGTTTCTGGTTCAGCCTCTCACCAAGCTTACTCTATAGTGATGACACTATGTGACATCATTTCACACTGATTTGAATGTTGCTCTGTTCGACAAAATACATTCTACTTTTTGCAATTGTTTAATTCCTGCTGCATTTGAAACGGGAAGGTTTTGTTTACTGGGTCCTGTTTTGATTGGTAGTGTGTGGCTCTGTTAGACCTGATAGAGTAGGGAACTCCCTGATGAGGTGGTTCAGTCATCAGAGGTAGGATTTTCATTGGGAATCCCCACTGACTTCATTATAGAAGGCTACATGACATCAAACAAAAACACACAGTAAATGTATTAAACTTTATTCTGATAGAAACATTAACTTTTTAATTGGTTTCACAGGCCCACATACTCTTCATAGCATTTGTCCTCCCATGAACCCTAAAGGTAACAATTCTCCTCCTCCCTGCTGCTCTTCTGCCCTTCCCTCAGCTACGACCTGGGCATGGAGAACCGCGATGCCACGGACGACAAGGTGACGGTTGAGGCGGCGGAGGCGACGCGGCGCTACAACGTGGGCATTAAGTGTGCCACCATCACGCCGGATGAAAACCGGGTGGAGGAGTTCAAGCTAAAGCAGATGTGGCGCTCACCCAACGGGACCATCCGTAACATCCTGGGAGGCACCGTGTTCAGGGAGGCCATCATCTGTAAGAACATCCCCCGCCTGGTGCCCGGCTGGGTCAAACCCATCATCATCGGCAGGCATGCCCACGGAGACCAGGTAACCTTTTACCACCCCTTCAGTAGTAGAACCCTTGCTAACCATTCATCAAAATTAGAGGTCGACCGATTAATTGGAAGGGCCGATTTCAAGTTTTCATAACAATCGAAATCTGTATTTTTGGACAACCATTTTTAATTATTATTATTTTTTTACAACTTTATTTAACGAGGCAAGTCAGTTAAGAACACATTCTTATTTTCAATGATGGCCTAGGAACAGTGGGTTAGTTGCCTTGTTCGGGGGCAGAACGACAGATTTTCACCTTGTCAGCTCAGGGATCCAATCTTGCAACCTTACGGTTAACTAGTCCAACGCTCTAACCACCTGCCTCACGAGGAGCCTGCCTGTTACGCGAATGCAGTAAGAAGCCAAGGTTAGTTACTAGCTAGCATTAAACTTATCTTAGAAAAAACAATCAATTAATCATAATCACTAGTTATAACTACACATGGTTGATGATATTACTATTTTATCTAGCGTTTCCTGCGTTGCATATAATTGATGCGGTGCGCATTCGTGAAAAAGGACTGTTGCTCCAACGTGTACCTAACCATAAACTACAATGCCTTTCTTAAAATCAATACACAGAAGTATATATTTTTAAACCTGCATATTTAGCTAAAAGAAAGGTTAGCAGGCAATATTAACTAGGTGAAATTGTCATTTCTCTTGTGTTCATTGCACGCAGAGTCAGGGTACAGTGGGGCAAAAAAGTATTTAGTCAGCCACCAATTGTGCAAGTTCTCCCACTTAAAAAGATGAGAAAGGCCCGTAATTTTCATCATAGGTACACTTCAACTATGACAGACAAAATAAATAAAAAATTCTCCAGAAAATCACATTGTATGATTTAAAAAAAAAAAGAATTTATTTGCAAACTATGGTGGAAAATAAGTATTTGGTCACCTACAAACAAGCAAGATTTCTGGCTCTCACAAACCTGTAACTTCTTCTTTAAGAGGCTCCTCTGTCCTCCACTCGTTACCTGTATTAATGGCACCTGTTTGAACTTATCAATATAAAAGACACCTGTCCACAACCTCAAACAGTCACACTCCAAACTCCACTATGGCCAAGACCAAAGAGCTGTCAAAGGACACCAGAAACAAAATTGTAGACCTGCACCAGGCTGGGAAGACTGAATCTGCAATAGGTAAGCAGCTTGGTTTGAAGAAATCAACTGTGGGAGCAATTATTAGGAAATGGAAGACATACAAGACCACTGATAATCTCCCTCGATCTGGGGCTCCACGCAAGATCTCACCCCGTGGGGTCAAAATGATCACAAGAACGGTGAGCAAAAATCCCAGAACCACATAGGGGGACCTAGTGAATGACCTGCAGAGAGCTGGGACCAAAGTAACAAAGCCTACCATCAGTAACCCACTACGCCGCCAGGGACTCAAATCCTGCAGTGCCAGACGTGTCCCCCTGCTTAAGCCAGTACATGTCCAGGCCCGTCTGAAGTTTGCTAGAGAGCATTTGGATGATCCAGAAGAAGATTGGGAGAATGTCATATGGTCAGATATAAAATATAACTTTTTGGTAAAAACTCAACTCGTTGTGTTTGGAGGACAAAGAATGCTGAGTTGCATCCAAAGAACACCATACCTATTGTGAAGCATGGGGGTGGAAACATGTTTTGGGGCTGTTTTTCTGCAAAGGGCGACTGATCCGTGTAAAGGAATGAATGAATGGGGCCATGTATCGATTTTGAGTGAAAACCTCCCATCAGCAAGGGCATTGAAGATGAAACGTGGCTGGGTCTTTCAGCATGACAATGATCCCAAACTCACCGCCCGGGCAACGAAGGAGTGGCTTCGTAAGAAGCATTTCAAGGTCCTGGAGTGGCCTAGCCAGTCTCCAGATCTCAACCCCATAGAAAATCTTTGGAGGGAGTTGAAAGTCCGTGTTGCCCAGCAACAGCCCCAAAACATACATCATTGCTCTAGAGGAGATCTGCATGGAGGAATGGGCCAAAATACCAGCAACAGTGTGTGAAAACCTTGTGAAGACTCACAGAAAACGTTTGACCTCTGTCATTGCCAACAAAGGGTATATAACAAAGTATTGAGAAACTTTTGTTATTGACCAAATATTTATTTTCCACCATAATTTGCAAATAAATTCATTATAAATCCTACAATGTGATTTTTCTGGATTTTTTTTCTTCTCATTTTGTCTGTCATAGTTGAAGTGTACCTATGATGAAAAATTAAAGGCCTCATCTTTTTAAGTGGGAGAACTTGCACAGTTGGTGGCAGACTAAATACTTTTTCTCCCCACTGTATATGCAACAGTTTAGACCGCTTGGGTCATTGCGAACTAATTTGCCAGAATTGTACGTAATTATGACATAACATTGAAGGTTGTACAATGTAAAAGGAATATTTAGACTGATGGATGCCACCCGTTAGATAAAATACGGTTCCGTATTTCACTGAAAGAATAAACGATTTGTTTTCGAAATGATAGTTTCCGTTTTTGACCATATTAATGACCTACGGCTTGTATTTCTGTGTGTTATTATGTTATAATTAAGTCTATTTGATAGAGCAGTCTGACTGAGCAGTGGTAGGCAGCAGCAGGCTCGTAAGCATTCATTCAAACAGCACTTTCGTGCGTTTTGCCAGCAGCTCTGCTGTTTATGAATTGAAGCCTATCAACTCCCGAGATTAGGCTGGTGTAACCGATGTGAAATGGCTAGCTAGTTAGCGGGGTGCGCCCTAATAGCGTTTCAAACGTCACTCGCTCTAAGACTTGGAGTAGTTGTTCCCCTTGCTCTGCATGGGTAACGATGCTTCGAGGGTGGCTGTTGTCGTTGTGTTCCTGGTTCGAGCCCAGGTAGCGGCGAGGAGGGGGACGGAAGCTATACTGTTACACTGGCAATACTAAAGTGCCTATAAGAACATCCAATAGTGAAAGGTTAATGAAATACAAATGGTATAGAAAGAAATAGTCCTATAATTCCTTTAACTACAACCTAAAACTTCTGACCTGGGAATATTGAAGACTCGTGTTAAAAGGAACCACCAGCTTTCATGTTCTGAGCAAGGAACGTAAACGTTAGCTTTCTTACATGGCACATATTGCACTTTTACTTTCTTCTCCAACACTTTGTTTTTGCATTATTTAAACCAAATTGAACATGTTTCATTATTTATTTGATGCTAAATTGATTTTATTGATGTATTATATTAAGTTAAAATAAGTGTTCATTCAGTATTGTTGTAATTGTCATTATTATAAATAAATAAAAAATCGGCATCTGCTTTTTTTGGTCCTCCAATAATCGATATCGGCGTTGAAAAATCATAATCGGTCGACCTCTAATCAAAATGTCTTTATATCATGCCCCCCCCACCCCTAATGATTGGCTCTCTAGGTTTCTCTAGGCCCTTCCTCACTCACTTCCTTGAATCTGATTTTACCTCGAGAGACAGAGGATGGAGAGCTATGTGTTAGTGGTACTCCGTCTGTTAACACGTTTTTAATTAAGGGCGATATTGTACAGTCTCCAGGTGATCACATGTTAACTTCATGCCGACTAGAGGTGTGATGGTCAGGCCTGCTCACAGAGAGACAAATAGACTGGTTTTGTCACTGAACGCTCAGTCACTGATTTAAAATGGCTTTGTTGTCCTTTAGACCATGATGTCGCTCCACGTCTCAAAGTGGAACGTCATTCATACTGTACTGCAGCTAGAGAACAATGTAACCTCTACGTGGCACCATGCCGTTGTCAATACGCTTCAACTCCATTGAGAAATGAGGTGGGAACTTGACCTTTTGGTTGGTTACTGTATTTGACAATCACGTCACGGTATGGCCTGGATTTTTTAATATTGTAATGCAGTGCTATTTCGGATTGCTCTTTCGGTTGCATCCACACTACTGTTTGGTTGAAGACAACCATAACAATGATTCATTTTGACCAGACACATCTGTTTTTCAGATCTCTAAAAGCAATGTAACCTGTCATCTATTCTGAGATTACAGGTTACTGTCATCTACCCAGTGAACAGTAGTCCAGTGCCTGGTTGCCCCAGACAGGGATTGCCCTTTTATTTTCCTCCACTAGATGGAGCCCTTGTCTGTTTCATCTATGACCTCTCCACTCTCTCTCTCTCCCCTTTGCAGTACAAGGCCACAGACTTTGTGGTACCTGGACCTGGGAGACTGGAGATGAAATTCACACCCAGGATTGGGGAGCCAATGAACTTTGTCGTCCATGACTTTGAAGGTAAAACCACAAGTTTTACTTGTCAATGAAAATCAATCTTAAAATGTAACCTTTGCTTGTAAGGGAAAATAATGTCCAGAATAGATTTTGTCTGTTATATAATATTGTGTTAGCCTATGGTGCCAGCCTGTGTATGTCAATATGACAATCTTTACATATGTTTGCTTTGTAAATATTACAATATGAGAACGGCAGTATCTGATTTAACTCTGAATGATAAATCAGCTGTGTACCTCCCTCTTCTGCACATACTGTAGACAAACAGAATTTTGATTAACTAGAGGTTGTGATTAAGGTTGGCTCCATTGTTCTGTTTGCAAAATGGGGGAGGGGGGAGGTGGCTGTCTTAGTATGTGTGGTGTATTCATGTGAGTGTACAGTATCTTCATGAGAATGATGTGTCTTTGTCCTCCAGGTTCAGGTGGTGTGGCTCTGGGGATGTACAACACAGACAGCTCCATCAGGGACTTTGCCCACAGCTCCTTCCAGATGGGGCTGCAAAAAGCCTGGCCTCTGTACCTCAGCACAAAGAACACCATCCTCAAGAAGTACGACGGACGCTTCAAAGATATCTTCCAGGAGATCTATGAAAAGTATGTCTGCCTGGCCTCAGACATTTAATTGCTGAGTAAATATTTATTTTCCCTATTGACAATATATTTTTCAGCATTGTAGACTATACACACGAGTCACATACCCTTTATCGTCAACCATACATTGTAATTGGCCGACAAGCCCCGCCCCCCCACCTACTATGCAAATGTTCAATTTCTGACTCCTTTATAAAGGACAGTATGAGGTTTAGGTGTGTAAACCCTGTTCTCAGACCTGTACCTGTGTGTCCCAGGCAGTACCGCTCTAAGTTTGAGCAGAAGGGGATCTGGTATGAGCATCGCCTGATTGATGACATGGTGGCTCAGGCCATGAAGTCTGATGGAGGATTCATCTGGGCCTGCAAGAACTACGACGGGGACGTCCAGTCTGACTCTGTAGCCCAAGGTAAGACCAGCTAGTCCAGTCTAGTGTACTCTGTAGCCCAAGGTAAGACCTGCTAGTCTAGTCTGATTCTGTAGCCCAAGGTAAGACCAGCTAGTCCAGTCTAGTGTACTCTGTAGCCCAAGGTAAGACCAGCTAGTCTAGTCTGACTCTGTAGCCCAAGGTAAGACCCGCTAGTCTAGTCTGACTCTGTAGCCCAAGGTAAGACCCGCTAGTCTAGTCTGACTCTGTAGCCCAAGGTAAGACCCGCTAGTCTAGTCTGACTCTGTAGCCCAAGGTAAGACCCGCTAGTCTAGTCTGACTCTGTAGCCCAAGGTAAGACCCGCTAGTCTAGTCTGACTCTGTAGCCCAAGGTAAGACCCGCTAGTCTAGTCTGACTCTGTAGCCCAAGGTAAGACCAGCTGGTCGAGTCCAGTCTGACTCTGTAGCTCAAGGTAAGACCAGCTAGTCCAGTCTCGTGTACTCTGTAGCCCAAGGTAAGACCAGCTAGTCTAGTCTACTCTGATGTAGACTCTGTAGCCCAAGGTAAGTCCAGCTAGTCCAGTCTGGTGTACTCTGTAGCCCAAGGTAAGACCAGCTAGTCCAGTCTAGTGTACTCTGTAGCCCAAGGTAAGACCAGCTAGTCCAGTCTAGTGTACTCTGATGTAGTCCAGACGCTAGTCCATTTTTGAATTAGTCTTAAAATATTCCTTAAAATATTCCTTAAAATACACTATCTCAATAGAATGCCTTTTAGTTCCAGAACACAGGAGAATGCTGATATATATATTTTGTCTTGGCACTACTGTCCCTGAGCGTTTATATTCAGTTAGCTGTTAAGTACTTTGTGACAGATGTATTTAATACCTCTGTGTGTACCCCAGGTTATGGGTCCCTTGGTATGATGACCAGCGTGCTCATCTGTCCTGACGGTCGTACGGTGGAGTCGGAGGCGGCCCACGGCACGGTAACACGCCACTACAGACAGCACCAGCAGGGCAAGGAGACATCCACCAACCCCATCGGTAAATTAGACACGGATACCATGCATGTTCTATTTCATTCGGTCTCCGACTGATAATGCCTGTTCTATAAAAACCATTCAGCCTCATTCCCCTTCTGGATGTAGATCTGCATGTAGCAGGGGTGTATTCATTACACTGATTATGTTGCAAAATGTTTCTTACACCAAACTGGGAGGGACCTACCTGAATTTGTCCAATAGAAACTGTGTTTTCTATTGATTACAGCACAGAGAAACACAGGCAACACGAGGACCTAGAGCTCAATGTTTTGACATGTCCCTAACGTGTGTGTGTGTGTGCGCGCAGCGTCCATCTTTGCGTGGTCGCGGGGGCTGCTGCACCGGGCGAAGCTGGATGACAACGCAGAGCTGCGTGTGTTTGCTGAGGCCCTGGAGGTCGTCTGCGTGGAGACCATCGAGGCTGGCTTCATGACCAAGGATCTGGCTATCTGTATCAAAGGCATGGCAGGGTGAGTAGCATGCATACATATGCACAGTAAATCTGACTCTGAAACTAGACTGACTCCAACGGTCTTTCTTTCCTTCATCTTCTCTTCTCCCTTAGTACCAAACGCTCAGACTACCTGAACACCTTTGAGTTCCTGGATAAACTGTCAGAGAACCTGAAGACCAAGATGTCCAACCAACCCAAACTGTGATCACCTCATCTCCCAACTTTAAACACACACACTATTGACAGCAGGGACTATGGGCCCCGGCCAACACTGAACCACGGGGGACTGTCTGCCCAGAACGCAACCAGAGCTTCTAGAAGACCTAGGACCCTCGAGACTTAATCATTCCCTCCACAAGCAGGTTGTCTGCTTCAAGGAGGTGTCTTGTCCAGGGGGGGATGTCCTCCCAAAGCTAATTAATCATTCCTATCTAAACTACTTGCCATTGCTGTCCCACTCTCCCCATGCTTGCTGTTGCTTGGCAATATGAATATTCATGTGGACTCATTAAACTCAACTTGCCTCTTATTTCATTGCTGTTCTGGACTGTTTCAATGTTACCCAACAATACAGACCTACTCCTTCTGCATCATAAAAGCTGTTGACCCCCTACAACTCTAATGCCATCTGCTCTGCCCCTTGAACACGCCCCCAACTCTCCTGATGAACTAGCTGGCCAAGTCAACACTGCTCTGTCTCCCTCAATTCCCCACTGTCAGCAAACTACTTCAGCCTCGTGACGACGCCTTCTCTACTCCCTCCACTGAACTCTGCAATTCCTTCCGTCAGCTATTTTCAAGGAAGAGCTCACCAAAATACACTTCACTGACTGATCAATCTCTCTTATCCGCCCCTCCCCCCGTCAACCGTCACCCCTGAAACCCGGCTCTACGAATTTGCACTCATTGACTCTCCCTATATCTCAAAATTCATGTCATCAACACCACAACTTACTCATCACAGCTCTGTTCTCATTAAAGCCTGCCTGCTCTCTGTCCATCCCTGGATCCTCTCCCTACTGTTCTCATTAAAGCCTGCCTGCTCTCTGTCCATCCCTGGATCCTCTCCCTACTGTTCTCATTAAAGCCTGCCTGCTCTCTGTCCATCCCTGGATCCTCTCCCTACTGTTCTCATTAAAGCCTGCCTGCTCTCTGTCCATCCCTGGATCCTCTCATTAAAGCCTCCCTACTGTTCTCATTAAAAGCCTGCCTGCTCTCTGTCCATCCCTGGATCCTCTCCCTACTGTTCTCATTAAAGCCTGCCTGCTCTCTGTCCATCCCTGGATCCTCTCCCTACTGTTCTCATTAAAGCCTGCCTGCTCTCTGTCCATCCCTGGATCCTCTCCCTACTGTTCTCATTAAAGCCTGCCTGCACTCTGTCCATCCCTGGATCCTCTCCCTACTGTTCTCATTAAAGCCTGCCTGCTCTCTGTCCATCCCTGGATCCTCTCCCTACTGTTCTCATTAAAGCCTGCCTGCTCTCTGTCCATCCCTGGATCCTCTCTCTACTGTTCTCATTAAAGCCTGCCTGCTCTCTGTCCATCCCTGGATCCTCTCCCTACTGTTCTCATTAAAGCCTGCCTGCTCTCTGTCCATCCCTGGATCCTCTCCCTACTGTTCTCATTAAAGCCTGTCTGCTCTGTCCATCCCTGGATCCTCTCCCTACTGTTCTCATTAAAACCTGCCTGCCCTCTGTCCATATATCACACACCATCAACCTTTCCCGTGCCCACGGATCTCACCCCTCCAACTACAGAACAGCTGCAGGCACCCCTCCCCCATCTTAAAAATGCCAGGAACGGACACCATCTTTCTGCACAATTTCCAACCTTCCTATCCAAGACTCTGGAAGAGACGGTTTCCTCCCAATTCAAACCCACCTGCTAGTAAACAAAGAATTCAAGCCCCTCCATTCTGGTTTCCACCACAGTACTGAAACTGCACTCAAAGTTGTGAATGACCTCACCTCTGCTGGTGCTGATGTCCTTAACATCCTGATTCTCCTTGACCGGAGTGCCACTTTTAGCACTGAGTCATCAGATTGAGGGTACAGCACTTTCCTGGCTACAATCATAAACCGGACCCACTACATCTCCCTCAATGGCCATACCTCAGACGCCACGGCAGTCACACAGGATCACCTCGGCACCAAATCCCTATTCGACCCACATTGAATTTCCTTTCTCGGCAATAAAAACATGGCTGCAACAACACTTCCTCAAGCTAAACATTTATAAAACGTAACTCCTACTCATAAGGCACCAAATCCATCTTCACCAAAGCTGGTAATCTTGCGATTGACACCACTGTCTCCCCCCACACACACAACCTTGGCTTCACCCTCTCCTTTGACCATCACATAAGATGGACAGACTGGCAAATTGTCATTCTTCCACCTCCGCAACATTGCCAAAGTCAGGTCCACCTGTCCTGCCGTTGAAACACGCATTCATCTCCTCCTGTCTTGACTACTGTAACTCACTACTCTCTAGCGCCAACTCAAGCTCCCTCCATAAGCTCCAAAAGGTTCATAACTCTGCAGCCCGACCCCCTCACCCACACTAAGTACTGGTAGCACATCTCCTCTGTGAACTTCACTAGCTCCCTGTCTCTCAACGCATTGATTACAAGCTCTTCTTTCTGACCTACAAAGCCCTTCACCACCTTGCCCCCCCCCCCCCCCACCTCTGACATTCTTGTCCCCTACCAACCCACATGCCCCTTACCCTAAACCAGGTTCGTATCCTAACCCTCCCCTCCCCTCCCCCACCTCTGACATTCTTGTCCCCTACCAACCCACATGCCCCTTACCCTAAACCAGGTTCGTATCCTAACCCCAACCCTCCCCTCCCCATACACTGATACATCTCTTATTTCAGCCCACCCACCTCTTTATTCATGTTTTTGTAAACTTTCTTTTTTTCTTTTCTTTTTTTACAATTGTTTAGACTTTGGTCCTTGAAAAGTGCTATATTAATCCCATGTTGTTTTACTATATGTAGGGTTCAGATGTAGGTTGAGTTTATTTGTATTTTTACAGGGACAGTGCACATTAATCAACGTTTCAGTAAAAGTGCTGGTTTTAGCCAGCCGACTAATTTTCAACCGCAGTCCCTGGGCAGGTTGTTGATGTGAGGCCCTCTTCTCCATTGATTTACCACTATGGTCTAGCCATATCTTTTGGTAACACTCAGCCAATCTAAGTGGCCTGAATCCTAATTTGAGATCCACAAGCATAACTTGTGATTTTTAAGCAATCGCCTAGTGAAAAATGTGTTTATAATTCTGCCAAGTATGACTGTTTTTAATGAATGATGGACACAGAAATAAGCAGTGTTCTTTACGCTAATTGCACTAAGGTCCCCCTATGGTTGTATTTTTTTTGTGTGTGTGTGTTGTCGGTCAGTGAGCAGTGATCGCTAGTCCTGCCTGAGGGTGATCTTACCCTTCTGTTGCCTTATGTAACATGACTTCAGTCTGTCACACCATTTTATATATATATATTATGCCATGACGACTACTGTAGCCTGTTTAGATTTTGACTGTCTTGACTTGGTGTCATTGATTCACAAAGCTATACTAGCATCACTCACTCCCTGTTTGTGGTTATGGAAGTGGTCGTAAGATATTAAAAACACACTTAACACCTTACCCCCTCATACAGAAACGAGTGTCCAAGTACCTTCCTCTGCCAGTAAGCACACACAACCAGGGGATGCAGGTTTGTACTCCACAGTGTGGTCAGAATATCAACTCAATAAATGGGTTTTGGAGGAAATTGTCTAGTGCTTTTAGTATTTATTTTCTATTACCCCATAAATGTTGTGTTGTAAAACTTTATCTAGTGCCACGGTCTTACAAAAAACACTTTGGAAGATTTTAGTCTTAGTTTGCCACCAGATGGTGCCATTGTAATCTGAGTGACATTGTTCATCAGGTGTAATGCATCTTATCTGCATGAAATGGAAGAAGCAAATGACTGTATCCAACATATTATCAGTTGCAGCACAACATCCCTCAAATCCTTCTAAAGCACCGACTATGGTATGTCCACATGGAGTATAGGCCTACTGCGATGCACCTTCCACATGTACAGTCAGGAGCACCCTTGGCATGATTAGCTTTTCTGCACCAGATGGAATCCACATGGTTAATCCTAGCGGGAGCGGCGATGGGTGGATAGACCCAGAGGAAAAGAAAGGAAACTGAGGCACTCAGACTTCCAATGGAAGATGGCGAGAACCAAGGCTTCCAAAAAGGTATCAAAGCCTGGAGGGCTGCTACTATTGTCCCAATGTAATTGGATTTTGTCTGGGAGAAGGAAGTCTCATTTTACCAGTCTGAGGCTCCACATGGATCACTTGCCACTGAAAGAGCAGGATTGTTAGCTGCGAATGGGAACAGTGGTTACTATTTTTAAAACCTGGCTGGATGGGACAACATAGCTTATGTGGGGCTTCTTGATCTATCAACTCTGAGGGAGTAAACACATTAGCTGGTATTGAACCAAAACTCATTTGTCAGTCTTAAAGAACTTCCAGCAAAAAAATGATATCTAAAAAGGTAAATATATTCACAAGGCCCACAGCAGTAAGAGACTACCATAGAGATGGCCATCTCTGCATTGTAGGAAGGCTGATGTTCTGAGGCTTGTTTTTATTTTTTACATTCGGCATCACTACGTCGAGGTAAATATCTTTGTTAGAAAGAATACTATACATGTATTTCAGGATGTGTATCCCTGGAAATATTCAGAATTCATGTACACAAGCTTTGAAAACATCGCTTGTTCAAAAAAAAAAAGTGGTCTCTTGGTGCATCTTATGTAAATTGAGGTGCCTTGGGGTAAGTGGGTGCTGATATCGTGTGCTGGTAGGTCAAAGTTGAATTCATGGAAAAGGGGTGTGGTATACTGTATATCTTAAATGTATGCCTACATTCAGATAAAGATCTCTCAGTTCAATATCACTTACCCTTCCATTTCTTGACCAGTTGTCTGGAATGTTATTTCGATGTTCCAATTTGTAGGCAAGTTCTCTGCATTTCAGGTTACTTAGCCCATGAAACTGTTCAGAAGATTCTTGATATGTTAAGCTAACTTTTTTTGTTGTCAATGAATCCCTTCAATGTCATTGTCTGTTTTCCTCACTTGTTGCTGCTCTAATGGATATCTTCCCTTCATGGGGAATGACGGTCTGCTTTGAAACAATGCAAATGCACTATCTGGAGTTCATATGCATGACATGTTGCAAAAATATTGCATAAAACGGACTAAATTATAGTAATTTGTATGGGGTATGGTGGCCATTGGCACAACTTACCCCAAGGCAAACAAGTTGATATCACCCACACAGAAAAGGTTTATCAAGATCGGTGTGGAATAATTTGATTGGCCTGCACTGATCTCAACCCCATCGAACTCCTTTGGGATGAGGTGGAACGCCAACTGCGAGCCGGTCCTAATCAACCAACATCAGTGCCCGACATCACTAATGCTCTTGTGACTGAGTGGAAGCAAATTCCCACAGCAATGTTCCAACATCTAGTGGTAAGCCTTCCCAGAAGTGGGGAGACCAACTCCATACTAATGCCCATGATTTTGGAATGAGATGTTTGATGAGCGTCCACATTGGTCATATAGTGTATGTTGACACCGTGTTGGTTTAGTCTGTGCTTTGAACACATTCAGGATCTCTAGTTTTGTGGTCCTAAATGTTTATTGCTACACATTTGGCTGCCTTTCAAAGCAGTCTTTGTCAATCCTCACTCTGATATCCTATATGAATGATGTTTAAATAATAAGGCAAGAGGGTGTGTGGTATATGGCCAATATCCCACTGCTAAGGGCTGCTCTTAATCACAACGCCTAAGAACAGTGGTGGTTCGAGCCCTGAATGCTGATTGGCTGACAGCTGTGGTATATCAGACTGTATACCACGGGTATGACAAAACATTTCTTGTTAGTGCTCTAATTATGTTGATAACCAGTTTATAATAGAAATAAGGCACCTTGAGGGTTTGTTGTATATGGCCAATATACCACGGCTAAGGGCTGTATCCAGACACTCTTGCGTTGCGCATAAGAACAGCCCTTAGGCATGGTATATTGGCCATATACCACACTCCCACGTGCCTTATTTCTTAATTATAACATACTATGCTCTATACAAGCGCTATGGTACAGCACATATAATGGCAACATAATGGTACATGATTGTTCTGTTTGACCTTTTTACCTAGGATTGAAATGTACTGGATGTCTAAGGGACTTAACATTACCTATCAAAAAGACATTCTGGCAAAAAAAAATGCCATTCCAGTATAAAGAAAACTGATCATAATACAAAGACAAATTGAACCTATTTCTCCTGAAATCACTTCCTGTCCAAAGATTTATAAGATAAGAGCTGTGTTTTTCTTTCTTTGTCTGTCTGTCGGTCTTTAAACTTTGTCTCTGTTCTGATATGAGAACACCTTGCTCCGGTAGGTAGGACATAAGAGGCCTCCTCGCTGCAGTTTCCATGGGGACCCAACAGCCACTCTACTCTTCAAAAGCGGGGAGCAGAGCAGAGGTAGTGGGCCTTTTGTGTTGGAGAGGGAGAGAGCAGAACAACACTGGCCAGATGAAAGCATTGCCATCCTTAAACCCAATCATAATTTAGTCATCAGTACAGGAGGATATAATCAAAATAAAGGGGTAGATGGATGGGAGAGATAGCCAGAGAGAAACGAGAAATAGGGGGAGGGAGAGTGGAGTTCGTAGGTCAAGGAACGAGAGAGGGAGAGAGTGCTGTTAGATGTAAAAAATTAGAGAGGATATGGATAGACATGATTTTGTTCTTAACGTTGACGGTACCTTATTTGCAATGTCAATCTCGTATCCACTTAGATTGAAAGGTTTGTTGTGTCTTTCCTGGAGCAAGATGACAAATAATATTACAACGTCACTGACCAGGACATTGTACTCCACAAATATATGTAATCAATATGGGACAAATGAACATTTCTACTTTATTGGGAAAATTAACATTTATTTTGAGTATCCGAATGAAGCAACAAATACCATTCAATGTTAGTAGTGTTTGTGCTACATGTTATATCATTGTGTCAAATGCCCTGGTGTCCTTGAGGTTATCATACTATATTTCTCTATTTATTTATACATCCCATTTGAGAAGGCATTTATACATTACAGTATTACAGCTGTAAGACGTATCCAACTAGAAGTACCTCTCTGCTTCCTCCTGCATCTCTACCAAAGGGCCCAATTGCTGACTGCCATAATTGACTCTCCTCTCAGAACAAAATAAAAGAGAGGAGTTTGCTGGGACAAATAGCATTTAGCAAGAGTTCACATGCAGCTCTATGTAGGTCATACACAATATGGCGTCTGCAAGTTTACAGCTGGGGCTCATAGAGCCATTATCCCACAACAATGCTCCGGAGAGGAACATATTTGAGCCCATTAGCCCGGGCAGGGCCCCCTCCTCCTTCATTAGAGAAGGACTTTTTTAAACGAGCCTAGACAATAAGCACATAGAAAGGGTACAGGGGGGCTCTGAGGGACCGAAGGAGGGGTGGTTGCATGTTTAGCCGAGAGAGCCCACGATAATTACTGTGTTTCTCTCTCTGGCCTGAAAGAGACCAATGTTTCTCTTTCTGTAGGGTCAGCACAATGGACGCTGGGTAGCTTCAAGCACCGCTAGCTTTGCCCCATTAGGAAAAAAATATGCTCCGTTCTCTCCCTGCTCACCCCCCTTTCCTCCACCCCTCCACTCAGATTCGTCATTAGAGAAATGTCTTTATGACCTTTGTTGGAGGATTTTCAGTTTGATATGTGGTCCCTGCTGCTGTCACCTGCCTTCGTCATTAAATTAGTAATATATTGGTTTTGCCGCAACTATAGGTTAATTTGTGTGATGTTGGGGAATGGGTATGGAACATGGTTGGAGTAATTTAAAAGGACTTTAAATGTTCAGTTACAAAAAAGCTATGTTATTTTCGTGCAAAACACAGGGGGACAATGAGACATAGGGATTATTATTGCTACACACACTTGTGTAATAATGATCATGTTGTTTCCATCCATGTTGAGATTATAATTACACCAGAATTATCATGTTAGTAGTGCCATACTATTGTATTATTACTTATAGAATCAATCATAAATCCCATGTTATTGCAGAATTGACAACTCTCTGCAGTAATTTCTCTGAACTGATCTGGGGAAAATGAATGGTTGAGAATCAGGACACCCTTTCTCCAGAATGCATGGCCAACTCACACAAGTTGCAAGAGACGGAACATTTAACGAAGGAACTATCAGTTCTGTTCGGTGAACGTTTCCTCTGACGGACCAGAAAATCATATATTTGTAAACAGAATCAGGTGAGTCGAGACTTGTTAATTATTCTTTCGACACCGAGTTTGTGGTTATTTAGCATATTTTTTTTCCGAACAATGATATTAACAAATATAGATACATATTTGCGCGTGTAGCTAGATGATTTTTACCGCTAGAATGGAAATGACATTGTTCAAGGATGGGAGGCTAGTTGACGTTGCTAACTAGATGATGGACACTCGCACCTGCTAGCTAACAGAGCCGTTTATCTCGCTAGCTTGGTAGGCAAGCTTTACTAAGTATTATGTCAACGACGAATGTTAGAAGTGAACCGATATTCGGTGTTAGCTTGGAACTAGCTAGCTAACTATGTTAGTGAACCACTGAACTAGGATGTAGCTGGTCTGGGTGTATATGTAAAACGATAACTAACTAGCTTGCTAGGATAGCTGCATTGATTGCGTTACATGCTGCACTGTTGTCAGAAGTTATACGCAAGGCACCTGTCTTGACAGCGCTGTCCCCTTGTGTTGATCAATGAATTGTTAACTACACCAGAGTTAGTTACCCCATTCATGTCAAATGAATAGATCATATACAGATGTGTAGACTACATGCACACACACACACACACCTGTCCTAGCTACTGCAATGAGGGAAGATATGATGCCTGCTGTGTGAGAGGGCTATAAATAGACCGTCAGTGAGGAGAGACTGTGTGCTTCTGTGTCACACCTGCCAGTCTGCTGGGTAAGGTGAGGACACACAGTCGTGACTGCTGCTCCTTGCTGCTGGTGGTGCTGCTTGCCTCAGACAGTCATGCACTAGGTCACTCAGACAGTCATGCACTCGGTCACTCAGACAGTCATGCACTCGGTCACTCAGACAGTCATGCACTCGGTCACTCAGACAGTCATGCACTAGGTCACTCAGACAGTCATGCACTAGGTCACTCAGACAGTCATGCACTAGGTCACTCAGACAGTCATGCACTAGGTCACTCAGACAGTCATGCACTAGGTCACTCAGACAGTCATGCACTAGGTCTCTCAGACAGTCATGCACTAGGTCTCTCAGACAGTCATGCACTAGGTCACTCAGACAGTCATGCACTAGGTCACCAGGATGTGTTTATTTTTTTTACACAAGCTCTTCGGGATAGTTGAATATGTTTTTCTAGTTTTGAGCTGGTCGTTCTCGTTAGTGCAGGATGATTGTCTGTGTGAACATAGCCATGATGACAATGTTTCATTGGATGCAGTGAACTCATTGATGAGACAGATCCCTGTAGCTACTGTACCTGGAGTTGTACATGGAGTTGCAGAGTTACACCCTGCCCAGGGCTCCCCCAGGGGCTTGTTGTCACGACGACAACATTCCTAAGCACAGCCTCATCTGGCCTGGCTGCCCTCCTTGATCCCTCCACCTCACCCCTCCCTCCACCTCATCCCTCTCTCCACCTCCCTCTCCTCACGTCACCCCCCTTTCCCAGTGAAGTGCTGCCTGTATGCCATCCAGGGATAGGCTAGTGGTGATGTCCTCTAAATAATTCATGTCTGGAAGAAGGTGAAAGAGCTGGGAGGGAGCAATGGGCCTGTCAGTGACAGAGAGAGAGAGAGGTAGCGAGGGGTGAGGAACCCTGGAAGTGAGAGGCTAAACTGTCTGGCCAGAAGGAAGGGAACCCCGCCCCAACCAGGTTGGTCCAAGCCTGAGGCACAGGTTAGCTGTCTGTGTGTTAGGCTAGGCTATTCCATTTACTCCCTCTACCCGGGTTGGTCCAAGCCTGAGGCACAGGTTAGATGTCTGTGTGTTAGGCTAGGCTATTCCATTTACTCCCTCTACCCGGCTTGGTCCAAGCCTGAGGCACAGTTTAGCTGTCTGTGTGTTAGGCTAGGCTATTTCATGTACTCCCTCTACCCGGGTTGGTCCAAGCCTGAGGCACAGGTTAGCTGTCTGTGTGTTAGGCTAGGCTATTCCATTTATTCCCTCTACCCGGGTTGATCCGAACAGCCGAGGGAGCATCCGATGGTTGAGGGTAGCTGATTGATTGTAGGTAATTGTCTTTGATTTACAATAGTGTTTGTAAACTGTTATCTGTCAACTGGATAATGCCTATGTTGTTTGATGAGATCAGGAAATGTTATGCTTGCTAAGCCTTGTTCATTGCTAAACATATCTGATCTTCACCCTGTTCAGCGTCCCTTTTTCTGTTCCCTTTTCTGTCCCATGACACAGTGAAGCCTCACATTGTGCCCTTTTGATGGCATCATCATCATCATCCAATGTGGAGGAGGAGCATTCTTCTTTGTTACACACATCCTCATGTGGATTCATGTGAGAGCTGACTCACACAGAGAGAGAGAGAGAGAGAGAGCCATCAGCCTGTGTAAGAAAAGCAGTGCCACCCCAAGACTGTGTCATAAGAATTTCTGGCAAAGGCCAGAGCTATCATAAACTCAATAAGAGTGTCCGCCTCTAGCTAGTTGATTAACAGAGCTGTGTTAACGAGGAATTGTTTTCCTGGAAGAAGCCTCCTACCCTCGAGGAACACGGCTTCCCTCTGGGGCTCAGACTGCAGATGCTTCAGCTGCGAGGTCCAGAACCGCTTGGATCGTCCCCTGCCCAGAGAACCACCCAGCCCCATAGAGAACCACCTGCCCTAACAGCCTCCACACGGGGCCAAGCCGAGGAGCACCATGGAGGAGGTAGAGGACATTAGCCCTGCCCTGGAGGCCACCGAGGACTTCCTACACTGCCTGGACGGAGGTGGAGGCCAGGGAGGGGAGGGGGTCCGGCAACCCAGGCAGCACCACCCCAAGCTGCAGGAGATGTCTGTAGCCCTGGGGAAGCTGAGCTCTAGCGGGGTGTGGGGCCTGCTGGCTGGGGAGCAGGGAACAGAGGTGTCCCCGCGTAACGTGGCCTGGGCTGACCAGCCCTCGGCCTTCAGCGTGCTGGCTCTGAGGCAGGGGAAAAGGAGCCGTGCTTGTTCCACTAATGACCTGGCCGCCCACACCAAGGACACCAACAACACCTCCTCTAACGCCGCCTTTAACAAAGGCCACAACCGCTCGCGGTCTGATGTTAATTACCGGCCGTCCTACATGGACAACGCTAACGGCCTGCCTGCTGTGGACAAGAATACGCTGAAGAACATGGCTCTCAACGACCATAGAGAAGAAGGTAAGGCAGGAAGGAGAGAGTGTGTCCTTCTTTGGTTAGCTGATAAGGACATACTGCCTATTTTTTATTGGTTGATACTCAAATCAATGTCAGTGTCTATGAGCTTCAAACAAATCTTCAAAATGTTTGCTAAATAGGCTGTCATGACGTGCTTTAGAGCTGGGACGATAAACCGAAAGTGATGGACGCCGACCATACCGATCACTTATCGCATTTTACTGATATTGTTTATTACGATAAGTAGCCTATACTAGAGAAATGTAAAGTTTGAAATGAAGTAAGTGTGCTAATATGGGTGATTGTTAAATGGGACAATTGATGGCTACAACCATCAAACTAGTTGTAGTAGTTTAAAGGATAATTAAACACAAACTGTAGTTCACATTGTTATACACATATAGTTCTATTTATAGTTATCACATCAACTCAGGTAATTTATCGCCCAGTTTTAGTACTTATGTTATCGTGACACTTGTCCTCTGTGTCAGAGACTAGATTAAGCCTGGGACTAGCTTCCACTTCCACGTTATGAAGATGATTTCAGTGTCCTACAGAAAACAATTGGGCCTAGACTGTACTGCAGCAGCCAGCATTTTATTCGGATGGAACTGAGTTTCCACTGCAGTGACCAGGATGTGGTGAATAATACCAACCTCCCTGACACATTGTTTAGTCTGCCTGTTTGTGCTTGTTTAGAGATGTGATTGTGAAGATTTTCACCAAAGACCATAATAGGATGTAATTCTGTCACCAAACAGACCCAAATAAGGAGAAAGAGAGTGGCCCAATTATCCCTCGTATTAGGAAGGATTAGCATATGGCTGAAAAGGCCTTAGTTGGCTCTGGGCAGGGAGGAGGGATGGATAGTTGGGCTACACAAGAGGACAGTAAAAGCATGGGCTGCATTCAACAGCACTTTGCATCAGAATACATACTGCTCTTTGCCAGTCGTTACGGTTGGCAATGCTTTCATACACTGTAGCCTAATTGTATCCTCTCGTGCCCTGTAAACATGTTTCCATGACGTGTGAAGTGTGTAGGTAGGCCTAGGCAAGGGCCCATCTCTTCTTAGGACAAACCTCAGCATATCTGTTTAATTGCTAAGAGAGAGAACCATGACATCCCCACTACCTTGAATAACATGGGGTTCCACTGCAGTTCATGTTTTCACATTGGATGCAACAGGGAAAGGAGGCTTTGTAGCTACTGGCATGCAAGAATGCTTTCACTCTGTCTCACTGGTAGCTGTTCCCCCATAACGAGCCCAGCCCACACACTGCTACTGAGTCCCCGTGGGGTGACACTTACTGATTTCCTCAGCAACACACACGCTAATGTTGATGGATCAGTTGATTTCGGCATGCGAGAGCGAGCAGGCGTCACTGAGCCTTCAGCTGTCAGTGTTCTAGTGCTGTAGAGGTTTTACATCATTTACCACTCTACTCTGTAAGGTTTTATATTGCCCTCTGAATACATTAGAGCAGACATGTACCTCAGGGATTTGAATGTATAGCCTAGCTTTATTAGCTGTTTAATGGTCTTTCCGTTGGTTCATTCATCTAATGAATCTCTGTTATTTTGGCTTTTGATTTAATTAGGTACACCACAGAATTAAATACAACACTTAATATATGTATCTTCACATAATTGTTTTATTTTTTAAATTCACCTTTATTTAACTAGGTAGGCCAGTTGAGAACAAGTTCTCATTCACAACTGCGACCTGGCCAAGATAAAGCAAAGCAGTGCGACAAAAAAAAACACAGAGTTACACATGGAATAAACAAACGTACAGTCAATAACACAATAGAAAACTCTATCTACAGTGTGTGCAAATTGAGTAAGGAGGTAAGGCAATAAATATGCCATAGTAGCGAGGTAATTACAATTTAGCAAATTAACACTGAAGTGATAGATGTGCAGATGATGATGTGCAAGTAGCAATACTCTGTTAACTAACTCTGTTAACTAACTCTATGTTAATTAACTATGTTATAACTATGTTAACTAACTCTATGTTAACTAACTACATTATAACTCTGTTAACTATGTTATAACTATGTTAACTAACTCTATGTTAACTAACTCTTATAACTATGTTAACTAACTCTATATTAACTAACTCTATGTTAACTAACTATGTTATAACTATGTTAACTAACTACGTTATAACTCTGTTAACTAACTCTATGTTAACTAACTATGTTATAACTATATTATAAACTAACTCTATGTTAACTAACTATGTTATAACTATGCAGCTGTACATAGTCCATCGGTAAATAGCCCACCCAATTTACCTACCTCATCCCCATACTGTTTTCATTTATTTACTTTTACTTTTATTTACTTTTCTCTTTTGCACACCAGTATCTCTACCTGCACATGACCATTTGATCATTTATCACTCCAGTGTTAATCTGCTAAATTGTAATTATTTGCCTACCTCCTCATGCCCTTTGCACACAATGTATATAGACTCTTTTTTTTCTACTGTGTTATTGACTTGTTTAGTGTTTACTCCATGTGTAACTCTGTGTTGTTGTCTGTTCACACTGCTATGCTTTATCTTGGCCAGGTCGCAGTTGTAAATGAGAACTTGTTCTCAACTAGCCTACCTGGTTAAATAAAGGTGAAAAAAATTAATAAAAACTATGTTAACTAACTATGTTATAACTCTATGTTAACTAACTCTATGTTAACTAACTATGTTAACTAACTCTGTTAACTAACTATGTTATAACTATGTTAACTAGCTCTATGTTATGGATGTTTACTTTATTCCTGACCTCTTTGGGTCTGTCACGGTGTTCAGGAATCACCAGGGGGTCCAACATCTGCTTCTTTAAAGGCCAAAGTTCTAAAATGGCACTTGTTGTTATGATTGGCTGTCCCAGTCGTTGGTCTGTCTGGGTGTGGCAGTCAGTCAGTACAGTAAGATAATTGCTAGAGCAGTCCCTATCTGCCCTTTATGTCTTTGGCAGGTTTAGCTAAGTGAGCTGACCTAACCAGTTCTCCCTTTAAACTCCCTGTTTATTCCCGGAACTGTTTACAATGTTTAAGCCTCCCCCAAAAACCTTAACTGTTTAAACCCACGGAACTGTTTAAACCCCTGCTACAGTGTTTAAGCCTTACACGTGTTTAAGCCTTACGTGTTTAAACCCTGTTTAAGCTGTTTAAACCTTACACGGAACTGTTTAAACCTTACACGGAACTGTTTAAGCTGTTTAAACCTTACACGGAACTGTTTAAACACGGAACTGTTTAAACCTTACACGGAACTGTTTAAACCTTACAACTGTTTAAACCTTACAACTGTTTAAACCTTACACGGAACTGCCTTTTAAACCTTACACGGAACTGTTTAAGCCTTTTAAGCCTTACAGAAACCTGTTTAAACCTTACACGGAACTGTTTAAACCTTTTTAAACCTTACACGGAACTGTTTAAACCTTACACGGAACTGTTTAAACCTTACACGGAACTGTTTAAGCCTTACACGGAACTGTTTAAGCCTTACACGGAACTGTTTAAACCTTACACGGAACTGTTTAAACCTTACACGGAACTGTTTAAGCCTTACACGTGCATACAATTATTTTGTCCCCCTACACCAAACGCGATCACGACACACTTCAGCGAGCAGGCCTTTCTAATCGACCTGGCCCGGGTATCCTGGAAAGATATTGACCTCATCCAGTCAGTAGATGATGCCTGGTTATTCTTCAAAAATGCCTTCCTCACCATCTTAAATAAGCATGCCCCATTATAAAAATGTAACCCTTGGTTCTCTCCAGACCTGACTGCCCTTGACCAGCACAAAAACATCCTGTGGCGTTCTGCATTAGCATCGAATAGCCCTCGTGATATGCAACTTTTCAGGGAAGTTAGGAGCCAATATATACAGGCAGTTAGGAAAGCTAAGGCTAGCTTTTTCAAGCAGAAATTTGCATCCTGTAGCACAAACTCAAAAAAGTTCTGGGACACTGTAAAGTCGATGGAGAATAAGAGCACCTCCTCCCAGCTGCCCACGGCACTGAGGCTAGGAAACACTATCACCACCGATAAATCCACTATCACCACCGATAAATCCACTATAATTGAGAATTTCAATAAGCATTTTTCTACAGCTGGCCATGCTTTCCACCTGGCTACCCCTACCCCGGTCAACAGCCCTGCACCCCCCGCAGCAACTCACCCAACCCTCCCCCTTACCTCCATCTGCCAAATCCAGTCAGTTGATGTTCTGAAAGAGCTGCAAAATCTGGACCCCTACAAATCAGCCGGGCTAGACAATCTGGACCCTTTCTAAAATTATCTGCCGAAATTGTTGCAACCCCTATTATTAGCCTGTTCAACCTCTCTTTTGTATCGTCTGAGATTCCCATAGATTGGAAAGCAGTCGCGGTCATCCCCCTCTTCAAAGGGGGAGACACCCTAGACCCAAACTGCTACAGACCTATATCTATCCTACCCTGCCTTTCTAAGGTCTTCGAAAGCCAAGTTAACAGATTACCGACCATTTCGAATCGCACCGTACCTTCTCCAATATGCAATCTGGTTTCAGAACTGGTCATGGGTGCAGCTCAGCCACGCTCAAAGTCCTAAACGATATCATAACCGCCATCGATAAGAGACAGTACTGTGCAGCTGTATTCATCGTCCTGGCCAAGGCTTTCGACTCTGTCAATCACCATATTCTTATCGGCAGACTCAACAGCCTTGGTTTCTCAAATGATTGCCTCGCCTGGATCACCAACTACTACTCTGATAGAGTTCAGTGTGTCAAATTGGAGGGCCTGTTGTCCGGACCTCTGGCAGTCTCAATGGGGGAGCCACAGGGTTCAATTCTCGGGCCGACTCTCTTCTCTGTGTACATCAATGATGTCGCTCTTGCTGCTGGTGATTTTCTGATCCACCTCTACACAGACGACACCATTCTGAATACTTCTGGCCCTTCTTTGGACACTGTGTTAACTAACCTCCAGACGAGCTTCAATCCCATACAACTCCCCTTCCGTGGCCACCAACTGCTCTTAAATGCAAGTAAAACTAAATGCATGCTCTTCAACCGATCGCTGCCCGCACCTGCCTGCCCGTCCAGCATCACTACTCTGGACGGTTCTGACTTAAAATATGTGGACAACTACAAATACCTAGGTGTCTGGTTAGACTGTAAACTCTCCTTCCAGACTCACGTTAAGCATCTCCAATCCAAAATTAAATCTAGAATCGGCTTCCTATTTCGCACAAAGCACCCTTCACTCATGCTGACTCTCGCGAGCAGTGTGGGTGCAATAATTGAATAACATGGATTTCTACACGCGTATTGTCATGGATATTGCGCAGAAACGTTGCAAAATAAATGTAGAAATCCATGTTATTCAATTATTGCACCCACACTGCTCACGAGCGTCTGCGTTGCCAAAGGCTAAAATAGAACTCCTTTCTATATCTGACTCAGATCGCGCTGCAAGTCCTGCCTCTCCCATCTCCTCATTGGTTTATAGAAGTAGGTACCCACGTGCCATCTCCTCATTGGTTATACCCACGTGCCATCTCCTCATTGGTTATACCCACGTGCTATCTCCTCATTGGTTATACCCACGTGGGTGACTGAAAGACGAACGAGGTCAGTGGCGGTAAAAGGTAGCTGCTTCCCGGCTGAAGAGTTCGTGCATATATTATGATGACATTGTGTGACGTTTTTGTTCATTTAGGACTTCGATGAGGGTTGTTCGGGCACACAATGTTTTCTAGAGGCAATTTCGGAGCCAAACTCTACTCCACTTCGTCGGTGATTGGTCAAGAGTGGGGCTTGGTCAACCAGCAGCGGTCTAGCCCTACAATGTCCTACACCTCCACTGAATCGAACTGTCCTGTCCTGAACATTCTTCCATCGTCTTTTTTTTTCATTCAATGAGAGACGACTCATTTTCAGGCACATTTTTCATTGAGAAATACTGCACCAAACATCTTACTTAGATGTAAAATTCCGCGACTAAGATCTCCTCTGCAAAAATGTCTGACTTTTGAGGAAGCTGGCTACGGCGTCTCAAAATGGACAAACAGTACTATTGCAGCTTTTTTTCTCGTTTTTCATGCAAAGGTCTTTTAATGGAGTATGCAAGCACACTCGTTCGGTTCACCTTGCCGAGTTGGGCTAGCCTCCAGCTGAACTGAAGCATGCTGACGCCTTTAGTGGGATTACATCTCTGGGTGGACTGATATCCTAGTTCTGCGTTTTGACAGCAGGGTTGAGGCAATTGGGCCCGAGGCTGTGTGGCGTAACGTTAGCTTGTTTATGTCTCACAGCGTTACCGGAGCATGATGTCACGACACACGGCGGAGGTGTAATTGAACAGACACACACTGACACACTAATTCTGCTCCAAACTCCCCTGAGCGTGTCGACTGCCGATCGGAGGCTGAATCCCAATCGAGTTTCCACTGCATCCACATATTTATTAGTCCCTAAAGAGAGTTTAGTTTAGCATGCAAGTGTGAAATTCAGTGACACCTTGTCTGTCAATGATTTTGTGCAGTAAGATGGATGGGACACAGGATTCTCCCCGGGATTTATTTTTAACAAGGTGGTGCTGCTGAGTACGCTGGAGGGGGGTGTCCCGGAGGGGGGGGGGTTTAACACCTCTAACAGCCTTATATGGTAACAAATAAAGAATTAAAAATTTTTTTTAAATGATTTGTGGAGAACCCTGGGACACACCACCACCCTTCTTTACCTCCGTTATTAAAAAAGCAGGAAGGAAAGGAAACTAGGGGAGAAGGGGACCGTTGTCCATTTAACCACATTTAGCCACATATTAGGCTAGTTCATCTAGTGAAGCTATTAAGCTATCACTAGGGGACAAGGCACCATTGTAAGTTGAGTATAATATGAAGTGACGTCTTAGACACCAACAACGAGTTCATAAGATGGCCTCTCCTCACCTGCCTCTGGGCCAGACCATTCACATCACGTTAATGTTAAGACCCTGTGACGTTTCAGCAACGCTACCGCATCAGGTGGCCAGGCCAGGACAGGTCAGGCCAGGACAGGCCAGGACAGCCAGTTGAATTCAGTGGAGGTGTAGGACATTGTAGGGCTAGACCGCTGCTGGTTGACCAAGCCCAGCAAAGCAGAGCAAAGCGCAGACTGCTAATTGAGTCATGTCCGTGTGCCTTGTTTCCTCTGTAGCGTGAAATGAACAGTGACCTGCTCCGCACCCACATGCTCACGGGAGCCTTTGAAGCCCAGGGGGACAGGCGAGCCCCCTAGCACCCCCCACCGTCGCCTGAGTGGCTCCTGAAAGCCAAAGCACAGCGGTCCGGCCGTCTGGTCGTCTGCCCCGGGCTTTGCTCTTGGCATCTGCTCCTCTCACCCTGACAAACATAGACAAATTAGCCCACAACCTCAATTGCCATCGGCCTCGATTGATGGCGTTGAAGGGAGGAGGTTGGGTGAGACAGCCCCCTGAAGGGGAGTAACAGTGGTTGGTAACAGTAAATGCTGCTACACACTTCATGTAAACAGAGCGACAGAGCGTCGTATACAGTCCCATTCCAAAATTTGAGCCACACAGAAGTACGTAGAACTATGTGTGAAAACGACTTTCCATCGCTGCGTTTGTGTGAAGTGTGTAGCGGCCTTGACACTAAAGCTTAGCACAGGGATGTACTGAAATGAACTGTCTTAATCCCTGCCAATTGATTATCACTTATTATCATTGATTGGTCAAGGACTACACACACACCTGTTAACCCGGGTGTAACTAGGTTTCTGATAAGGATAAGGATGAACACAAGTATACTTTGCAACCCTCAAGGCCTAGAGTTGTTCCCTTGATATGATATTCTAGGCCTAGAGTTGTGTTCCCCTGATATTATATTCTGGGCCTAGAGTTGTGTTCCCCTGATATGATATTCTGGGCCTAGAGTTGTTCCTCTGAGATGATATTCTGGACCTAGAGTTGTTCCCCTGATATTCTGGGCCTAGAGTTGTGTTCCTTTCATATGATATTCTGGGCCTAGAGTTGTTCCCCTGAGATGATAATCTGGGCCTAGAGTTGTGTTTCCCTGATATGATATTCTGGGCCTAGAGTGAGTTGGAGAGTTACAGATAAGGAAAACATCTCCTATCTGTCTCATGGGGCAGTGCTCCGGGGCCACTGGTAGGTAGATGGAGTCTCACCCCGGTCCCTCTGCTCCGGGGCCACTGGTAGGTAGATGGAGTCTCGCCCCGGTCCCTCTGCTCCGGGGCCACTGGTAGGTAGATGGAGTCTCACCCCGGTCCCTCTGCTCCGGGGCCACTGGTAGGTAGATGGAGTCTCACCCCGGTCCCTCTGCTCCGGGGCCACTGGTAGGTAGATGGAGTCTCACCCCGGTCCCTCTGCTCCGGGGCCACTGGTAGGTAGATGGAGTCTCACCCCAGTCCGTCTGCACCCTATGTGCAGCCAATAGCACAAGTCAAAACCCATATCCACTGAGCAGGAAGCTGAGAGATGAGATTAATAAAGGAGGAATATAAAGAAAGGAGTGTGTGAAAGAAATGGAAGAGCAGAGAGAGTGTGTGCTGCAGATGAGTCAGTTTCTCCTGTTTCTCTGTTTGTGTACAGCGTTCTGATTAACAATGCTGTTTCTTCCTGCTGACCTCCGAGGAAGCACTTTTACAGCTAGCCCCGCTGAACTGGACATTCTGAACTGGACATTCTGAACTGGACATTCTGACCTGGACATTCTGACCTGGACATTCGGATCTGGACATGCTGTGGTAGATGGCACTTTTGACACGTTGTTTACCAGAGCATGTCCAGGTCCGAATGTCCAGGTCTGAATATCTAGGTCAGCGTCACTACAGACCCGGGTTCGATCCCAGGCTGTTTTCACAACCGTCCATGACCTGGAGTTCCGTAGGGCGGTGCACAATTGGCCCAGCGTCATCCAGGTTAGGGGAGAGTTTGGCCGGGGTGGACTTTACTTGGCTCATCGCTCTGTAGCGACTCCTTGTGGCGGGTCGGGTGCCTGCAGGCTGACTACTGTCGTCAGTTGAACGGTGTTTCCTACGACACATTGGTGCAGATGGCTTCCGGGTTAAGTGGGCAGGTGTTAAGAAGCGAGGTTTGGCGGGTCATGTTTCGGAAGAAGCATGACTCAACCTTCTCCTCTCCCGAGCCCGTTGGGGAGCTGCAGCGATGAGACAAGATAGCATTTGAAATTGGGAGAAAAGGGTAAAAATACCCCAAAAATAATATATATATATATATATACATACATACATACATACAGTACCAGTCAAAAGTTTGGACACACCTCATTCCACTTTATTTTACTTTGTAGAATAGTAGTGAAGACATCAAAAAAATACCACTTATGGAATCATGTATTAACCAAAAAAGTGTTAAACAAATTGAGATTCTTCAAAGTAGCTACCCTTTGCCTTGATGACATCTTTGCACACTCTTGGTATTCTCTCAACCAGCTTCAACTGGAATGCTTTCCCAACAGTCTTATGGGTTATTTCATAGTTTTGATGTCTTCACTATTATTCTACAGTGTAGAAAATAGTAAAAATAAAGAAAAATTAGTAGGTACAGTTGAAGTCGGAAGTTTACACACCTTAGCCAAATACATTTAAACTCTGTTTTTCACAATTCTTGACATTTCATCCTAGTAAAAATTCCCTGTCTTATGTCAATTAGGATCACCACTTTATTTTAACAATGTGAAATGTCAGAATAATAGTAGAATAACAGAATAATAGTAGAGTGATTTGTTTCAGCTTTTATTTCTTTCATCACATTCCCAGTGGGTCAGAAGTTTGCCTTTAAATTGTTTAACTTGGGTTAAACGTTTCAGGTCGCCTTCCACAAGCTGCCCACAATAAGTTGGGTGAATTTTGGCCCATTTCTCCTGACAGAGCTGGTGTAACTGAGTCATGTTTGTAGGGCTCCTTGCTCGCACACGCTTTTTCAGTTTTTCCCTCAAATTGTCAATAGGATTGAGGTCAGGGCTTTGTGATGGCTACTTCAATACCTTGACTTTGTTGTCCTTAAGCCATTTTGCCACAACTTTGGAAGTATGCTTGGGGTCATTGTCCATTTGGAAGGCCCATTTGCGACCAAGCTTTAACTTCCAGACTGTTGACTTGAGATGTTGCTTCAATATATCCACATAATTTTCCGTCCTCATGAAGCCATCTATTTTGTGAAGTGCACCAGTCCCTCCTGCAGCAAAGCACCCCCACAACATGATGCTGCCACCCCCGTGCTTCACGGTTGTGATGGTGTTCTTCGGCTTGCAAGCCTCCCTCTTTTTCCTCCGAACATAACGATGGTCATTATGGCCAAACAGTTCTATTTTTGTTTCATCAGACCCAAGGACATTTCTCCAAAAGTACGATATTTGTCCTCATGTGCAGTTTCAAACCATAGTCTGGCTTTTTTATGGCGGTTTGGAGCAGTGGCTTCTTCCTTGCTGAGCGGCCTTTCAGGTTATGTCGATATAGGACTCGTTTTACTGTGGATATAGATACTTCTGTACCTGTTTCCTCCAGTATCTTCGCAATGTACTTTGCTGTTGTTCTGGAAGTGATTTGCACTTTTTGCACCAAAGTACGTTCATCTCTAGGAGACAGAACGCGTCTCCTTCCTGAGCGGTATGATGGCTGCGTGGTCCCATGGTGTTTATACTTGCGTACTAATGTTTGTACAGATGAACGTGGTACCTTCAGGCATTTGGAAATTGCTCCCAAGGATGAACCAGACTTGTGGAGGTCTACAATCCTTTGCTGAGGTCTTTGCTGATTCCTTTTGATTTTCCCATGATGTCAAGCAAAAAGGCACTGAGTTTGAAGGTAAGCCTTGAAATACATCCACAGGTACACCTCCAATTGACTCAAATGATGTCAATTAGCCTATCAGAAGCTTCTAAAGCCATGACATCATTTTCTGGAATTTTCCAAGATGTTTAAAGGCGCAGTGTCTGTATACTTCTGACCCAATGGAATTGTGATACAGTGAATTATAAGTGAAATAATCTGTCTGTAAACAATTGTTGGAAAAATTACTTGTGAATTGCACAAAGTAGATGTCCTAACTGACTTGTCAAAACTATAGTTTGTTAACAATAAATTTGTGGATTGGTTGGAAAACGACTTTTAATGACCCCAACCTAAGTGTATGTAAACTTCAGACTTCAACTGTATGTCCAAACCTTTGACTGGTACTGTATATAAAAGTGCTATCAGATTTGTGGCCCTCAAATGGGTGGAATTGCATAGTAGGCTTATTAATTTTGTGTGAAAAAGCTGGCTAGGCAAGCTGATCCTGAATAGGCTAGACATAACCTGAATAGGATAGACAGAACCTGAATAGGCTAGACAGGTCCAAGCCCCTGCTCTTAGTGATGTGTTGCGTTTGATTTGTGGTTTTTAATAAGCTGGGAATTCTATGTTTTGAAGATGTGACTTTAATGAGTGGAGAATGAATGTCCTATGTGGTATATTAGCGAGAGAACACTGAGAACACTGCTGAGTGCTGACTGACAAATGGAGGCCAAGGTTATTGATCCAATGAGCAGATAATAAAAATGAAATTGTTGCAGAGACATTCTGTGAGTGGTAGTAGTGTGTGGGGCCATTTGAATGGACTGCCCCCCCACCCCATCAGATCATCTCTATTATTTTATCCGCCCTCTGAATCTTTCAAAGGCAGTTGGCTTCTACTTGTAACCTGTTCCAGTAGGCTATATGGTATTAAATATAAGTTAGGCCTAATAAATGTAGTCCTAGTTAGTATTATTAGTATATACTTAGTATATTAAATAGTGTCTTCCGCAGATGATTCTTTTGCTGAATATACTGTGTTTTTTTGCAGGCCGTAAGGACAGCAGCGGTAGTGTGGTGAAACAGGGTACCCTGGAGCATCGTGAGGGTCAGAAGGGTTGTTGGAGCGTCTGTCACGTAGAGCTGACCCCATGTGAGCTGCGCGTCTACAGCCTGGACAGCAGCGGTAACCGGCAGCTCTGCACCTCCTACTCCCTGTCCCACTGCCAGGGGGTCAGCCAGTCCCAGCCGCCCCAGGACGGACGAGTCCTCCAGGCCCTCTTCTTCAACAGGTAATGGAAGAAAACCATGGTTCTCAACTCTTATCCTCTTGCCAGGTCTCCCTTGTAAAATAAGTCTTCTGACCTCAACAGGACTTCCTGAATAAATATAAATTAAATGTTTATGTCAATCACATAAACATGAAAGAAATGGCCTGCACTCACTTGAAAATAAGTTGTAATTTAAGCTTTGTTGTAATGTTCTTTCTCTCATAGCAACGTGTTAAAAGATCACTCACTGACCCTCTTCTTCAACAGCTCCACCCGCCTGCAGTTACGTGCCGCCTGCCAGTGGGAGGTGATAGACTGGAGGAGGCTGATCTGGGAGAGAGTACTGGCTGCCCAGCCCGCCCACAAAAATGCAGAGTGTCTTCCAGCCTTCTCCCCGTCATCTTCCGTTACCTCTGGAGGTCACGACACTAGACCAGATCCCCGTGGTCCTGCTGAGGCTGCCCTGGCCCCTGGTTGCTCCCATCTCTTCCCGGCCCGGCCCACGGCCCTGCCCCTGTTCACCCACTGCTGTACGGATATCCTCAAGGCTGGGCTCCTCCACCAGCTGACTGACCAGAACAACTGGAGGACCTTCACCTTCGTATTGAGTTGCTCCACGCTGCAGGCCTTTCCCACCGAGGGCCGGGGGCCCGTGTCTGAGCCCGTCCTCCACTACCCGCTGGCCTCCTGCCTGGCCGTGCAGAGGGACGAGGCCGAGGGGGTGAGCGCTGGCTGCTTCCAAGGCGTCTTCCCCAGCGAGGTGCTCCGTCTGCGGGCTGAGAGAAAACTCAAGGCCCAGGACTGGGTGGAGGCCCTGCAGATGGCCGTGGCAGCCCAGAGGCCCCAGGGTGAGGAGGGACAGGGTTCCGGCCAGGCCCAGCCGGGTGCAGTGTCAACGGGGATTCTGCTGAGGAGCAAGCCCTCCAGGGAGAGGAGGCAGAGGGACACCCAGAGGGCCAAGAGACAGTCAGTCACCACCAGCTTCCTCAGTATCCTCACTTGCCTGGCTGTGGAGAAGGGCCTGACCACCCAGAGCTTCCGGTGTGCAGGTAGAGACCTGCACCTCTTACCAACCACACACACACACACACACGCACAGAGTGATAAAGTGACACATTCTTCACTAGAAGAATATCCTGTCACTTCACACCCCACATAATGGTTCACCTACATATCTCTGTTAATGGAAAGATACATGCCAAATGGCTACCTGGACTATTTGCATTTTGTGTGTGTGTGTGTGTGTGTGTGTATTTGTGTCCCCCAACCCCTCTTTTACGCTGCTGTTTACTCAATGTTTATCATCTTTGCATAGTCACTTTAACTATACCTACATCTACATATTACCTCAAATAGCCCAACTAACTGGTGCCTGTATATAGCCTCTCTACTGTATATAGCCTCTCTACTGTATATAGTCTTGCTACTGTTATAGCCTCGCTACTGTTATAGCCCCTCTACTGTATATAGGCTCTCTACTGTATATAGCCTCTCTACTGTATATAGTCTTGCTACTGTTATAGCCTCGCTACTGTTATAGCCCCTCTACTGTATATAGTCTTGCTACTGTTATAGCCTCGCTACTGTTATAGCCCCTCTACTGTATATAGCCTCTCTACTGTATATAGCCTCTCTACTGTATATAGTCTTGCTACAGTTATAGCCTCGCTACTGTTATAGCCCCTCTACTGTATATAGCCCCTCTACTGTTATAGCCTCTCTACTGTATATAGCTCCTCTACTGTTATAGCTCCTCTACTGTATATAGCCTCTCTACTGTATATAGCCTCTCTACTGTTATAGCCTCTCTACTGTTATAGCCTCTCTACTGTTATAGCCTCTCTACTGTATATAGCCTCTCTACTGTATATAGCCTCTCTACTGTTATAGCTGTTATAGCCTCTCTACTGTTATAGCCTCTCTACTGTTATAGCCTCTACTGTATATAGCCTCTCTACTGTATATAGCCCCTCTACTGTATATAGCCTCTACTGTTATAGCCTCTCTACTGTATATAGCCTCGCTACTGTTATAGCCTCTCTACTGTTATAGCCTCGCTACTGTTATAGCCTCTCTACTGTATATAGCCTCGCTACTGTTTTAGCCTCTCTACTGTATATAGCCTCTCTACTGTATATAGTACTGTTATAGCCTCTCTACTGTATATAGCCTCTCTACTGTATATAGCCTCTCTACTGTTATGTTATAGCCCCTCTACTGTATATAGCCTCTCTACTGTATATAGCCTCTCTGTATATAGTCTTGCTACAGTTATAGCCTCTACTGTATATAGCCTCTCTACTGTATATAGCCTCTCTACTGTTATAGCCTCTACTGTATATAGCCTCTCTACTGTTATAGCTCCTCTACTGTATATAGCCTCTCTACTGTATATAGCCTCTCTACTGTTATAGCCTCTACTGTATATAGCCTCGCTACTGTTATAGCCTCGCTACTGTTATAGTCTCTCCTGTATATAGCCTCTCTACTGTATATAGCCTCGCTACTGTTTTAGCCTCTCTACTGTATATAGCCTCTCTACTGTTATAGCCTCTCTACTGTATATAGCCTCTCTACTGTTATAGCTCCTCTACTGTATATAGCCTCTCTACTGTATATAGCCTCTCTACTGTTATAGCCTCGCTACTGTTATAGCCTCGCTACTGTTATAGTCTCTCCTGTATATAGCCTCTCTACTGTATATAGCCTCGCTACTGTTATAGCCTCTCTACTGTTACAGCCTCTACTGTAAATAGCCTCGCTACTGTATATAGCCTCGCTACTGTATATAGCCTCGCTACTGTTATAGCCTCGCTACTGTATATAGCCTCGCTACTGTATATAGCCTCTCTACTGTATATAGCCTCGCTACTGTTATAGCCTCGCTACTGTATATAGCCTCGCTACTGTTATAGCCTCTACTGTATATAGCCTCGCTACTGTTATAGTCTCTCTCCTGTATATAGCCTCTCTACTGTATATAGCTTCGCTACTGTTATAGCCTCGCTACTGTATATAGCCTCGCTACTGTATATAGCCTCGCTACTGTTATAGCCTCTACTGTATATAGCCTCGCTACTGTTATAGCCTCGTTACTGTTATAGCCTCTCTACTGTTACAGCCTCGCTACTGTTATTTTCACGTCTTTTTACTGTTGTTTTTATTTCTCTACTTATCCATTGTTCACCTACTACGTATTCTTTACTTAAAAATTGCACTGTTGGTTTGGCGGATGCCAGGAAAACGTTACCTGCCCCAATGCATAGTGTCAACTGTAAAGTTTTGGTGAAGGAGGAATAATAGTTTGGGGCTATTTTTTATGGTTTGGGCCTCTTGTAAGATGGCGCCAGAGAAGAAGGCAGACGTTTTACCTGATTGTGTTTTTTTTTGTTAGTTTATTTGCGTTGTTTGTAACTTTAAAAAAGTAATTAAACTTATTTTGTACATAATGTTGCCGCTACCGTCTCTTATGACCGAAAATAACTTCTGGACATGCGATTTCTCGCCACGGACTGGCAGAATACTTTTTTTCCGAGTCTGACGAGGCCGACGCGAACGATATACTGCTTTCTCGGGAACAGGCCCAGATCCCTGTGATTTGCGTGAAGAGGTGGAGAAAAAGGGGCCGGAGGGCAGGCTGCCTTCTGAGAATTCATAGGCGATCGAATAAATCCCCACTTCCTTCCATTCTGCTAGCGAACGTGAAATCTTTGAACAATAAAATAGATGACCTACGCGGAAGATTAAACTACCAATGGGACATTAAAAACTGTAATATCTTATGCTTCACGGAGTCGTGGCTGAACGACGACACTATCAACATACAGCTGGCTGGTTATACGATGTACCGGCAGGATAGAACAGCGGCGTCTGGTAAAACAAGGGGCGACGGACTATGTATCTTTGTAAATAACACCTGGTGCACGGTATCTGAGGATGTCTCGAGCTATTGCTCTCCTGAGGTAGAGTTTCTCATGATAAACTGTAGACCACACTACCTACCTAGTTTTCATCTGTATTTTTCCATAGCTGTACATACCGCCACAGTCAGAGGCTGGCACTAAGACGGCATTGAATGAGCTGTATTCCGCCATAAGCAAACAAGAAAACCTTCACCCAGAGGCGGAGCTCCTAGTAGCCGGGGACTTTAATGCAGAGAAACTTAAGTCCGTTTTACCAAATTACTATCAGCATGTTAAATGTGCAACCAGAGGAAAACAAAAACTCTGGACCACCTTTATTTACTCCACACACTGAGATGTAAACAAATCTCTCCCTCGACCCCATTTGGCAAATCTGACCATAATTCTATCCTCCTGATTCCTGCTTACAAGCAAAAAATGAAGCAGGAAGCACCAGTAACTAGATCAATAAAAAAATGGTCAGATGAAGCAGATGCTAAGCTACAGGACTGTTTTGCTAGAACAGACTGGATTATGTTCTGGGATTCCTCCGATGGCATTGAGGAGTACACCACATCAGTCATTGGCTTCATATATAAGTATATTATGCATTCTAAATTACCGCCCATTTGGAAAAGGAAAATGCAATAAATATTTACTCTGAGCTGCGCTTCAGTAGGTTGGTGGTAGGTGGAAGGCCGTGTTGCCAAACCGAGTCCTCTGTCCTTTGAAGAATGTCTCTGGTGGTCACTTGGATAAGTTGTAGTAACGTCGTTGTGTGGTAGATGGGATACTCTGTCTGTTCCTTCCTAACCTGCTTTTGCAGCTGCGGTCGCTAACTCAACGGCTAGGAGGTATCACTTCTGTCGTGAATAAGAGTTCAAAGTTCATACCATTCGCAACCAAAGCTCATGCTAATGTTGGCTTCGTTCTGTAGTTTTTTCCTGAACCATTCTTACATAGGACCATCATCTCACATCCGCGGAACAGATAGTTATGTTGTAGTCAAGAGCTTATATGGGAAGGAAGAGGAGGGTGTGTTTGAAAAGTTTTACAGCCTTTGTCCCTTCACAGGGGAGGGCCACTGATTGAGCAGCCCTAACTTATGAAAATCAGAATCTCACATTATAGAAGCTAAAATCACATTTCATCCCATCACAAATAATTCATATTCAAACATTTAAATTGAACAACAATTCCATGTGAATCTGATAACTCTGATGTATAGACTTTCCACTGTGGAGTTTATGTCATCTTATCATTGATGAGAATGTCTCAGATGACAACCGAACTGACATCATATTCATTAAGTACCACTGCATATGTTCAATTGGTCGGATTACCAGAATATAGTTCATTTCGCTCCACATACTAACGTTCCCAGAATCTCTATGTTAACCAAGGTTTTTTTTAAATGTAACCTCAGTAGGTTAGAGAAGAGAAAAGGGGGGAAGAGGTATTTATGACGGTCATAAACCTATCCCCTAGGCCAACGTCATGACACTACCGACCCGTAGCACTGTAGCCTGTAGCCATGAAGTGCTTCAAAAGGCTGGTCATGGTTCACATCAACACCATCATCCCAGAAACCCGAGAGCCACTCCAATTTGCATACCGCCCCAACAGATCCACAGATGATGCAATCTCCATTGCACTCCACACTGCCCTTTCCCACCTGGACAAAAGGAACACCTATGTGAGAATGCTATTAATTGACTACAGCTCAGCGTTCAACACCATAGTGCCCTCAAAGCTCATCAATAAGCTAAGGACCCCAGGACTAAACACCTCCCTCTGCAACTGGACTTCCTGATGGGCTGCCCCCAGGTGGTAAGGGTAGGTAGCAACACATCCACAATGCTGTTCTTCAACACTGGGGCCCCTCAGGGGTGCATGCTCAGTCCCCTCCTGTACTCCCTGTTCACTTATGACTACATGACTCCAACACCATCATTAAGTTTGCCGATGACACAACGGTGGTTTCCTGATCACCGACAATGACGAGACAGCCTATACGGAGGGAGGAGGTCAGAGACCTGGCCATGTAGTGTCAGGACAACAACCTCACCCTCAACGTGATCAAGACAAAGGAGATGATTGTGGACTACAGGAAACAGAGGACCGAGCACGCCCCCATTCTCATCGACGGGGCTGCAGTGGAGCAGGTTGAGAGCTTGAAGTTCCTTGGTGTCCACATCACACCAAGACAGTCGTGAAGAAGGAACGACAAAACCTATTCCCCCTCAGGAGACTGAAAAGATTTTGCATGGGTCCTCAGATCTTCGAAAGGTTCTACAGCTGCACCAATCATCCCCAGCTTACAATTGGCTCATTCATCCCCTCTCCTCTCCCCTGTAACTATTCCACAGGTCGTTTCTGTAAATGAGAATCTGTTCTCAGTCAACTTACCTGGTAAAATAAGGGTTAAATAAAATAGATAAACTCTACAGCATACAATGACATTCTAGATGATTATGTGCTTCCAACTTTTTGGCAACAGTTTGTGGAAGGCCCTTTCCTGTTTCAGCATGACAAGCCCCTGTGCACAAAGCGAAGGTCCATGCAGAAATGGTTTGTGGAGATTGTTATGGAAGAACTTTACTGGCCTGCACAAAGCCCTGACCTCAACCCCATCGAACACCTTTGGGATGAATTGGAACGCCTACTACAAGCCAGGCCTAATCGCCCAACATCAGTGCCCGACCTCACTAATGCTCTTGTGGCTGAATGGAAGCAAGTCCCTGCAGCATTGTTCCAACATCTAGTGGAAAGCCTTCCCAGAAGAGTGGAGGCTGTTATAGCAGCAAAGGGGGGGTCCCACTATTAATGCCCATGAATGAGATGTTTGATGAGCAGGTGTCCACATACTTATGTTCACTACCGGAGGGTTAGTAGTGGTCTGGAAACATGTCCCGAGGATTGTATACGTTTTTCTTTCTTTATTTAACTAAATCAGTTAAGAACAAATTCTTATTTACAATGACGGCTGAACCTGGACGACACTGGGCCAAATGTGCGCTGCCCTATAGTACTCCCAATCACGGCCGGTTGTGAAACAGCCTGGAATCGAACCAGGGTCTGTAGTGACGCCTCTAGAACAGAGATGCAGTGCCTTAGAATGCTGTACTCTGTTCAGTAGGCATTCTTGTCGTCTCTGTGTATAATTCAGTGGAGGTTAGGAGGGAGGTCAGCTATCTAAGGACTGTCAGATGGTGCAATGCAGGTCTTGTCTCTGAGTCCAATATAAGTAGAACAGACAAACAGAGATAAGCATAGGCCCTGTTGAAGAAGTCCAGTGTGACATTAGCCAATGGGTGCATAATATCCTAAACCCTATCAGAAGGACTCGTCCCTTATCCTCTTCGTCAATCTTGACCTTTGACCTCTTAACCCCTTTGAGGTTACACAAGGAAGTGTGCGGGTGGGTGCGGCGTATCTGTTCATCAACCCACATTTCACCACGTTTATGACGCCAACTTGAACGGCATGTCCAGACCTGAGTAAGACCAGTGTCCTTGAATCCTTCGCCGTTCCTCTTTCCCTCCAAACAAACAATCAAACAAGCGGACAGCAGCTCTCCAAAGCAACACTTGATAGAACGTCAGATTCTTTTTTAGTCTGAACCTCAACCCAAACACAGACCCTTTTTTGTTTGTCTTCATTTTCCATGGTATTCCCCAGAGTCCTGTGCAGTGACAAAGCAGCTTTGTTGTGGTTAGCTTCAAAACGGCGGCTGGGGGTCATGGTTTCTGGGTCTCTCACCCACCACCATCAGTTCTTTTGAGCTCAGATCATCTGTTACACTACTGGGGGTCACAGACACCTCCCCAAAATTAACACCTTACACACACACACACACACACACACACACTGGCCATTGTCTGGTGGTAAATGTTTTAGTATTCACTATGGCCTGTCTGTAATATATGAGTTCCATTACTATGCAATTGAAATGCAATTACTCAAGTACTATCTATGTAACAACACGTTATTACAATGTTGATACTAGTGTAAATAGTACACAGTTATAAGAGCAACTTAATGTAAATTGTCATCTAGAGATATAGTTCATAATTCCCCCTAGAGATGTCCTACTCCCCACTATATCTGTTTGCGTCATCAGCCTCTGGACCCTAACTGATATGTCACTACCAGATACAGAGAGACTTCACAAGCTGACTGACAGACAGCTCAGTAAATGGAACCATGGCGGCGTTGTGTTTGGTCTCTCTGGGTGTGAAATGTGTGCTCACTAAGAGGGATGAATGAGGTGCTTTCCTCCTCTTCTGTAACCAGTCCTCTATTAATGCATGCCATCTGAAAGGTCCTCTGAACAAGGAGAGCGGGCACCTGACAATAATTGGCCGGCATAAAGCGGACGGGGAAAAAAATCCTTTTTTAGAATCAAAGACAGGCGGCCGGGCGGCCGGGATGCTATGGTCAATGCGGAAGCTAATTGTTTGATTCAGAGGCTCTGTTCTGTTCGCTTTGGCTGCAAAGGTGTTTGAATGAGGCGTGTCGAGACCCAAGCTTAGAATAACAGCTGGATACAGCTTTTTCCATGCTCTGTTCACACACCTCTTTTATTATGTTCTCTCCCCATTTATCCTCTTTCCTTTCTCGTTCATTCAGACTCACTCGTCTCTCAGGCTCTCACTGTTTTCACTGAACTCTAGTCTCTCTCTCTCTCTCTCTGTCCCGCTCTCTCTCTCTTTCTCTGTTCCCTCTTTCTGTCTAACTCTCTCTGTCCCGGCCTGGCTCCTTGGTAGCGTGCCAGTTTCCTTTTGACTGCTTGGTCTTGTCAGTCACTTATCTTAGGACAGAGAGTCAGGGGCCAGTCTGTTGTATTACACTTTAATCACTTTTCCCTAAACAAATATCTCTGGCCACCAGGGCTCGTTTAGGGGGATTAGGGGGCGTGAGGACAGCAGGCAAAGGCAGGGACAGAGTACGAGAGAGCTAGTGGAAGAGAGAGATAATGGAAGTTAGAGAGGGGGGGAGCATAGAGGGGAAGTTACCATTGTGGGGTCTGACAGAGGGGGAAGTTACCATTGTGGGGTCTGACGGAGGGGGGGGTCTGAAGTTACCATTGTGGGGTCTGACGGAGGGGGAAGTTACCATTGTGGGGTCTGACGGAGGGGGAAGTTACCATTGTGGGGTCTGACAGAGGGGGAAGTTACCATTGTGGGGTCTGACCGAGGCGGGAAGTTACCATTGTGGGGTCTGACAGGGTCTGACAGAGGGGGAAGTTACCATTGTGGGGTCTGACAGAGGGGGAAGTTACCATTGTGGGGTCTGACAGAGGGGGAAGTTACCATTGTGGGGTCTGACAGAGGGGGAAGTTACCATTGTGGGGTCTGACAGAGGGGGAAGTTACCATTGTGGGGTCTGACAGAGGCGGGAAGTTACCATTGTGGGGTCTGACAGAGGCGGGAAGTTACCATTGTGGGGTCTGACGGAGGGGGGAAGTTACCATTGTGGGGTCTGACAGAGGGGGGAAGTTACCATTGTGGGGTCTGACAGAGGGGGGAAGTTACCATTGTGGGGTCTGACAGAGGGGGGAAGTTACCATTGTGGGGTCTGACGGAGAGCACAATGTCCAGGGAGTGTAGGAGGGGGTTTGGGGGTCCCCATTACTGTAGCTTTTGCCCCTCACCTCTCTGTCTATTTGGGGTCTGTGATTGAGCACCCCACCGCCCAACACCCCCCATGTCCCAATTTGTTACCCCCTCCCCCCACAAAGGATAGATGGTGGATTGGCCCCTCTCCTGTGCCTGTGTGAAGGGCTCTGGGGGGGAGCATGTGCACCCTCCTTTCAGCTGGGCTCTGATGTCTCCTAATTACCCATCAGGCCTCAGCAACTTAGTGGACTAGGAATTTGTAGAAGAGGCCAGAGCACAATGGATAGAAAAATGCAACACCAGAATTAACCAAAAACAATTGTTGTGTTGAATCTTCCTGTCTGCCTTCCCTCCTGCCTTGCCCTGTCCTTTTCCCTGGTAGCTTCTTCCCTCCTGCCTTGCCCTGTCCTTTTCCCTGGTAGCTTCTTCCCTCCTGCCTTGCCCTGTCCTTTTCCCTGGTAGCTTCCTCCCTCCTGCCTTGCCTTGTCCTTTTCCCTGGTAGCTTCTTCCCTCCTGCCTTGCCCTGTCCTTTTCCCTGGTAGCTTCTGCCCTCCTGCCTTGCCCTGTCATTTTCCCTGGTAGCTTCTTCCCTCCTGCCTTGCCTTGTCCTTTTTCCTGGTAGCTTCTTCCCTCCTGCCTTGCCCTGTCCTTTTCCCTGGTAGCTTCTTCACTCCTGCCTAGCCCTGTCCTTTTCCCTGGTAGCTTCTTCACTCCTGCCTAGCCCTGTCCTTTTCCCTGGTAGCTTCTTCCCTCCTGCCTTGCCCTGTCCTTTTCCCTGAGTATCATTGTTAGAGCAGCGGTTTGTCATGAGGAATTTTGGCCTGGCGTTTCAAAGCTACTTACTCACATGAACCACAAACAACATTCTCAAAAATTTTCTGGCCTGGCTGAACACATTCAATGTATCAGTTCTTGATGAATATTGAACTTAAGACCTGAATGCCACTATTATATTAACTGGCCAGATGAATACTACTATTTGAATGCACTACAGTGAATTCGGAAATTATTCAGACCCCTTGACCTTTTTCCACATTTTCTTACGTTACAGCCTTATTCTAAAATGGATTAAGTAGTTTTTTCCCCTCATCAATCTACACACAATACCCCATAATGACAAAGCAAAAAACAGGTTCTTAGACATTTTTGCAAATGTATTAAAAATTAAACATCACATTTACATGAGTATTCAGACCCTTTACTCAGTACTTTGTTGAAGCACCTTTGGCAGAGATTAGAGCCTAGAGCCTGTATTTGGGGAGTTTCTCTCATTCTTCTCTGTAGATCCTCTCAAGTTCTGTCAGGTTGGATGGGGAGCGTCGCTACACAGCTATTTTCAGGTGTCTCCAGAGATGTTCAAGTCCAAGCTCTGGCTGGGTCACTCAAGGACATTCATAAACCTTTCCCGAAGCCACTCCTGTGTTGTCTTGGCTGTGTGCTTAGGGTCGTCCTGTTGGAAGGTGAACCTTCGCCCCAGTCTGAGGTCCTGAGAGCCCTGGAGCAGGTTTTCATCAAGGATCTCTGTACTTTGCTCCATTCATCTTTCCCTCGATCCTGACTAGTCTCCCAGTCCCTGCCGCTGAATAACATCCCCACAGCATGATGCTGCCAACACCATGCTTCACCGTAGGGATGGTGCCAGGTTTTCTCCAGACATGACATTTGGCATTCAGGCCAAAGAGTTCAATATTGGTTTCATCAGACCAAATAATATGTTTTCTTATGTTCTGAATGTCCTTTACTTGCCTTTGTGACAAAGTCCAAGCGGGCTGTCATGTGTCTTTTACCAGGGAGTGGCTTCCATCTGGCCTCTTTACCATAAAGGCCTGATTGGTGGAGTGCTGCATAGATGGTTATCCTTCTGGAAGGTTCTCCTATCTCCACAGAGGAACTCCGGAGCTACAGTGGGGCAAAAAATAATTTAGTCAGCCACCAATTGTGCAAGTTCTCCCACTTAAAAAGATGAGAGGCCTGTAATTTTCATCATAGGTACACTTTAACTATGACAGACAAAATGAGAAAAAAAAATCCAGAAAATCACATTGTAGGAATTTTTATGAATTTATTTGCAAATTATGGTGGAAAATAAGTATTTGGTCAATAACAAAAGTTTCTCAATACTTTGTTCTCAATACTCCTTCATTGCCCGGGCGGTGTGTTTGGGATCATTGTCATGCTGAAAGACCCAGCCACGTTCCATCTTCAATGCCCTTGCTGATGGAAGGAGGTTTTCACTCAAAATCTCACAATACATGGCCCCATTCATTCTTTCCTTTACACGGATCAGTCGTTCTGGTCCCTTTGCAGAAAAACAGCCCCAAAGCATGATGTTTCCACCCCCATGCTTCACAGTAGGTATGGTGTTCTTTGGATGCAACTCAGCATTCTTTGTCCTCCAAACACGACGAGTTGAGTTTTTACCAAAAAGTTCTATTTTGGTTTCATCTGACCATATGACATTTTCCCAATCTTCTTCTGGATCATCCAAATGCTCTCAGACGGGACTGGCCTGGACATGTACTGGTTTAAGCAGGGGGACACGTCTGGCACTGCAGGATATGAGTCCCTGGTGGTGTAGTGTGTTACTGAATGTAGGCTTTGTTACTTTGGTCCCAGCTCTCTGCAGGTCATTCACTAGGTCCCCCCGTGTGGTTCTGGGATTTTTGCTCACCGTTCTTGTGATCATTTTGACCCCACGGGGTGAGATCTTGCGTGGAGCCCCAGATCGAGGGAGATTATCAGTGGTCTTGTATGTCTTCCATTTCCTAATAATTGCTCCCACAGTTGATTTCTTCAAACCAAGCTGCTTACCTATTGCAGATTCAGTCTTCCCAGCCTGGTGCAGGTCTACAATTAAGTTTCTGGTGTCCTTTGACAGCTCTTTGGTCTTGGCCATAGTGGAGTTTGGAGTGTGACTGTTTGAGGTTTATACTGATAACAAGTCCAAACAGGTGCCATTAATACAGGTAATGAGTGGAGGACAGAGGAGCCTCTTAAAGAAGAAGTTACAGGTCTGTGAGAGCCAGAAATCTTGCTTGTTTGTAGGTGACCAAATACTTATTTTCCACCATAATTTGCAAATAAATTCATTAAAAATCCTACAATTTCTGGATTATTTTTCTCATTTTGTCTGTCATAGTTGAAGTGTACATATGATAAAAATTACAGGCCTCTCTCATCTTTTTAAGTGGGAGAACTTGCACAATTGGTGGCTGACTAAATACTTTTTTGCCCCACTGTATGTCAGAGTGACCATTGGGTTCTTGGTCACCTCCCTGACCAAGGCCCTTCTCTCCCGATTGCTCAGTTTGGCCAGGCGACCAGCTCTAGGAAGAGTCTTAGTGGTTCCACACTTCCTCCATTTAAGCATGATGGAGATCGCTGTGTTCTTGGGGACCTTCAATGCTGAAGAAATGTTTTTGTACCCTTCCCCAGATCTGTGCCTCGACACAATTCTGTCTCAGAGTTCTACAGACAATTCCTTTCACCTCATGGCTTGGTTTTTGCTCTGACATGCACTGTCAACTGTGGGACCTTTTATATAGACAGGTGTGTGCCTTTCCAAATCATGTCCAATCAATTGAATTTACCACAGGGTGGACTCCAATCAAGTTGTAGAAACATCTCAAGGATGATCAGTGGAAACAGGATGCAGCTGAGCTCAATGTCGAGTCTCATGGCAAAGGGTTTGAATACTTATGTATGTAAAGTATTTCTGTTTTTAAGTTTGCAAACATTTCTGTAGATTTATGTGGAAAATGTCTCATTTAATCCTTTTAGAATAAGGTTATAACATAACAGAATACTTTCAGAATGCCCTGTATATTAGCAAATCTATACAATCATCTACACTGGTCTATATCTTGTTGGCCAGTCATGCAGGACTCACCATGAAAGACCTTCCACCCGTGTGTTGTCTTCGTCAATTTGTTTCAACTGAATAGAATTGCACCACATATGCATATGCGAGCCCCACCCCCTTCCACGACAAGTGATTGTTCACATCAAACCCATACTGAACCAGTATTTAATTAGCAATATTTATTCAGCAAATTACACATGGAGGAACACAGGGTTGTTCTTTTGTGGCCGGTGTTCGTTTGAAGCCTGAGACCCCCCCAATACCACCACTAGCCCTCGATGGGGTGCAGAATGTACCCCCAGGTTCCTCTCAAAGTTTGCTTGATCCTGCTCATTCAGCTTGTGTGGATTCACAGGGTCCGCAGAGGAGAGGGCTTTGTAGGGACAAGGAGGAGAGGAGAACTGAGGAGAGAACTGCACTGTCCATGCACTCACTGTGTTCACTGCATTCTCTACTATTCCGCTCTGTGCTTTTCTCTCTCTTTCTTTCTGTCTCTCTCTCTCTCTCTGTCTCTGTGTTTCTGTCTCTCTTTCTGTCTCTCTCTCTGTGTTTCTGTCTCTCTGTTTTCCACCATAATTTGCAAATAAATTCATTTAAAATATCCTACAATGTGATTTTCTGGATTCTTTTTCTCATTTTGTCTGTCATAGTTGAAGTGTACCTATGATGAAAATTACAGGCCTCTCTCATCTTTTTAAGTGGGAGAACTTGCACAATTGTTGGCTGACTAAATACTTTTTTGCCCCACTGTATATGTTGAAGAGGGTGGGGCTTAAGCTGCATCCCGGTCTCACCCCACGGCCCTATGGGAAGAAATTAGTGTTTTTTGCCAATTTTAACCGCACACTTGTTGTTTGTGTACATGGATTTTATAATGTCGTATGTTTTACCCCCAACACCACTTTCCATCAGTTTGTATAGCAGACCCTCATGCCAAATTGAGTCTAAGACTTTTTTGAAATCAACAAAGCATAAGAAGACTTTGCCATTGTTTTGGTTTGTTTGGTTGTCAATTAGGGTGTGCAGGGTGAATACATGGTCTGTTGTACGGTAATTTGGTAAAAAGCCAATTTGACATTTGCTCAGTACATTGTTTTCACTGAGTCTGCTGTTAATGATAATGCAGAGGATTTTCCCAAGGTTACTGTTGACGCATATCCCACGGTAGTTATTGGGGTCAAATTTGTATATTGGGGAAGATGCCAGAGCTAAGGATGATGTTAAATAGTTTTAGTGTAGCCAATTGGAATTTGTTGTCTGTATATTTAATAATTTCAGTAAGAATACCATCATCAACACCACAGGCCTTTTTGGGTTGGAGGGTTTTTATTTAGTCCTGTAGCTCATTCAAGGTAATTGGAGAATCCAGTGGGTTCTGGTTGTCTTTAATAGTTGATTCTAAGGTTTATATTTTATCCTGAATATGTTTTTGCTCTTTATTCTTTATTATAGAGCCAAAACGATTGGAGAAGTGGTTTACCCATACTTCTCCATTTTGGATAGATAATTCTTCGTGTTGTTGTTTGTTTAGTGTTTTCCAATTTTCCATGGGTGTTTCGGTCTCTCTTTCTCTGTGTTTCTGTCTCTCTTTCTCTGTCTCTGTGTGTCTTTCTCTGTGTTTCTGTCTCTGTTTCTGTCTCTGTGTTTCTGTGTCTCTCTCTCTGTGTTTCTGTCTCTGTGTCTCTGTGTCTCTGTCTCTGTGTTTCTGTCTCTGTGTTTCTGTCTCTGTGTCTCTGTCTCTGTGTTTCTGTCTCTGTGTTTCTGTCTCTGTGTCTCTCTGTGTTTCTGTGTCTCTGTCTCTGTGTTTCTGTCTCTGTGTTTCTGTGTCTCTGTCTCTGTTTCTGTGTTTCTGTGTCTCTGTCTCTGTGTTTCTGTCTCTGTGTTTCTGTTTCTGTGTCTATGTCTCTGTCTCTGTGTTTCTGTCTCTGTGTCTCTGTCTCTGTGTTTCTGTCTCTGTGTCTCTGTCTGTGTCTTGTGTTTCTGTCTCTGTGTGTTTCTGTCTCTGTGTTTCTGTCTCTGTCTCTGTGTCTCTGTGTTTCTGTCTCTCTGTCTCTCTGTCTCTGTCTCTGTGTTTCTGTCTCTGTGTTTCTGTCTCTGTCTCTGTGTTTCTGTCTCTGTGTTTCTGTCTCTGTGTCTCTGTCTCTGTGTCTCTGTCTCTGTGTTTCTGTCTCTGTGTCTCTGTGTCTCTGTCTCTGTGTTTCTGTCTCTGTGTTTCTGTCTCTGTGTTTCTGTCTCTGTCTCTGTGTTTCTGTCTCTGTCTCTGTGTTCTGTGTTTCTGTCTCTGTGTTTCTGTCTCTGTGTGTTTCTGTCTGTCTCTGTCTCTGTGTCTCTGTCTCTGTGTCTCTGTCTCTGTGTTTCTGTCTCTGTGTCTCTGTCTCTGTGTTTCTGTCTCTGTCTCTGTGTTTCTGTCTCTGTCTCTGTGTTTCTGTCTCTGTGTTTCTGTCTCTGTGTCTGTGTGTCTGTTTCTGTCTCTGTCTCTGTGTTTCTGTCTCTGTGTCTCTGTCTCTGTGTCTCTGTCTCTGTGTTTCTGTCTCTGTGTTTCTGTCTCTCTCTCTCGGTCTCTGTGTTTCTGTCTCTGTGTTTCTGTCTCTGTGTGTCTGTGTTTCTGTCTCTGTGTTTCTGTCTCTGTGTTTCTGTCTCTGTGTCTCTGTGTTTCTGTCTCTGTGTTTCTGTCTCTGTGTTTCTGTGTGTTTCTGTCTCTGTGTTTCTGTCTCTCTCTGTGTTTCTGTCTCTGTCTCTCTGTGTTTCTGTCTCTGTCTCTGTGTTTCTGTCTCTGTGTTTCTGTCTCTGTCTCTGTGTTTCTGTCTCTGTCTCTGTGTCTCTGTCTCTGTGTTTCTGTCTCTGTGTTTCTGTCTCTGTGTCTCTCTCTGTGTTTCTGTCTCTGTGTTTCTGTCTCTGTGTTTCTGTGTTTCTGTCTCTCTCTCTGTGTTTCTGTGTTTCTGTCTCTGTGTTTCTGTGTTTCTGTCTCTGTGTTTCTGTCTCTGTCTCTCTGTCTCTGTGTTTCTCTCTCTGTGTTTCTGTCTCTGTGTTTCTGTCTCTGTGTTTGTGTTTCTGTCTCTGTGTTTCTGTCTTTGTCTCTGAGTCTCTGTCTCTGTGTTTCTGTCTCTGTGTTTCTGTCTCTGTGTTTCTGTCTCTGTGTCTCTCTGTCTCTGTCTCTCTGTCTCTGTGTCTCTGTCTCTGTGTTTCTATCTCTGTGTCTCTGTCTCTGTGTTTCTGTCTCTGTCTGTGTTTCTGTCTCTGTGTCTCTGTCTCTGTGTTTCTGTCTCTCTTTGTACACATTTTAATTTGAGTGTTGAATGAGACACATCAAAGAAGAGGCCTCTTGTGTTTGCCCCCTGTGTGCGCACACACACACACACACACACACACACACACACACAGAGGTGTAAACCGTCGGACAGTTGAAAGCGTGGCTGAGTGGGAGCCCCTTTCTGGGGACGACAGAGCAGAAAGACCCTCTCTAGCTATGGGACTGGGGAACAGGGGCCACAGATTCACCATAGAAGGCAGGCCTGGGGGGCCTCAGTATTAGAATAGTGTTTCTGTTCTAATCTACGGTGGCCTCTCAAGTGGGAGCATGAGATGAGGGGCGGGAGTCATGGTTTGATACCTCTTCTTCTTTCCCACTTCCCACACTGGTGGACACAGGATTTCCAAGAGGGCATGTTGTTCCCATGAGCACCACTGCTCTGTCCCTCTGCCCTCTACACTCTACCTTAGAAGGCTTCTAGAATGCATCCAGCTGTGTTAGTGAGCTGTGGTTCTTTGGGGAGGACATATACACATGAAGTAGCTCCACATGCGTTTGTGATTATAATTTTTTGTGCAAGGGTTTTTCTTGTTTGTTTTCTTTACTGACCATTTCAGCAGTGCTGTCCACATGACCCAGCACCCAGCTGGGTCAGAGCGTTTGGCCACTGGCACTGACCATCCTCTCTGCTGGCTGGACATTCTCCCTGGAGGCCTTGGCTTCCATCTCACTCTCACTAAGGGAATCCACATTGTCCACATCATTAGTATAGGAGCCGCACCATCCAACACAAGTTAAGGTCCAGATTTAGAGATGCTGGTCTATTTCAGAGAATATAGACCATACAGAAGCCAAGGTGTAGTTGTGTAAACGACGATGTTAGCGATTTGGTAACTTAACAATCATCAATAATTTCTGAGGAACCCTTTTGAGAAAAACCCCAATGGCTAAACCCCATCCATCCGCTGTGAGTTGAGTGGATGGGTAGCAGAGCAAGCGGGTTTCTGGGGGGGTGGATGTATTTATGGAGCAGGGGTGGTTAGTGTGGGTTTGTGCTGCGCTCCTACGTTGATGACAGGGCAGCCTCGACACACGACACCCCACTGCGTGGTCTGTGGTACGCTCTGCACTGCAGCCTCCAGGGCGTGTGTGGTGTGTGTGTGTGTGTTGTTTATGCTCAGGGTTGGATGGTAGAGAGGGGACTAGAGTTGAGGGGGGAAGACACCAACTCTGTCTTTTTATAGCTTGGGGTCCCTGCCCCAAAAAGCTCAAGTTGACATTAGCTCCAGTGTGCCTGATGGTAGCTGGCGGGTGCATAGCTAGCTCCTAACCTCAGCCAGTGGCAGGGCAGCCCCTGTATTTATGCCATATTGGTTTGGGTTTAGGAAGGCATAAGGAGGAGATGGTCTCTCTCTCCAAGAGAAACAGGGTCACACATCAGTCCCTGCTTAGTAATTTATCATACTCATTTATAATGGGGCCTCTGTTATATTGCGTTGGGTTGAGTTCTAAGTTTTTCCCTCTGACAGAATAATAAAGTAGAAACTAATGGTCCCCGAAGTCTGAGGGGACCTTAAGGGAGACATTACTCTAATGAAGATGTCAGCTGGGGAGGTTTTGTGGTTTATGTATTCTTTGAGGGCTGTAAGGTTTTTTACATCGACTTCTCTTTTGTCCACAGTGGGGAATGGAATACCAACTCCCAGATTAATTTTACACTTGGCCCTCCATTAAAAGTGCTAGGCTTCATCTGGGTCCAGGAATACTCTTGAACCGGCCCTTTATGTGTTTTAGTTGACCTATTACCCTTTGTTTTCTCTCTGTATCCCTAGAGCAGTAGAGCCAGTCTCACTTCCTCTTCATTGACAGAGCTTCAACAACAGCCAATAGAAAGCCTCCGCAGATAAATAGCAGAAAACAGAGACTTGCAATGTTGTTCACAAAAGTTCAATCAGGAAGGCTGATCTGAATGCTCAATCAGGAAGGCTGATCTGAATGCTCAATCAGGAAGGCTGATCTGAATGCTCAATCAGGAAGGCTGATCTGAATGCTCAATCAGGAAGGCTGATCTGAATGCTCAATCAGGAAGGCTGATCTGAATGCTCAATCAGGAAGGCTGATCTGAATGCTTGTTTTTCAGCAACAGTCTTGGACAACCCTCCGCACCCCCCACCCCCACCAGCTATAATAACCTGAAGGCCCATTACTGGACCTCCTTTCCCCCAGCGGGGGGGTTTCGATACCAGCTGCCCAGCAGAGGGCTACCTGTCATCAGCATCTGGCTCCAAGGAGACGAGGCCATACCCCAAACTATTTAATAAAATTCCATATTGCATTCTGTCTCTGTTGTCCATTCAGTTAATTAAGCCTGTAGTCGATTGCATAGGGTTAATTCTGAACCTCTCTCCGGTCCAGATCGGCTGTTCTGATAGCCGCTGTTGGTGTGTTATCCTCTGTTTTTTCTCTCCTCCGTCTCTTTCCTTCTTTCTCTCTATCCACGTCTGATCTCTTCCCCGTCTCGTCTCTGTGAAGTACAGAGGCAGAGGCGCTACGCTCCACCGGAAAAGACAAAGAGCGTGCAAGTCCATATCCGTCTGCGCTCCCTCTCCCTCCCCCTCCATTACCTTCTCCATCTCCTTCTTCCCTTGTTCCTTTCTTCCTCCGTGGCGTCCTGGGCCCCGTCCCTCCCAGATCGTCCTGGGGATAAGGGACACCTGCCGTTGCCGCGGTCACCTGTTTGGGTTCTGAGCGTGGCCCATGGCGTGGGCCCAGAGTGTTTGGGGGAGCGCAGACAGGAACAACAAAGAGACCAAGACAAAGCAGAGAGTTTTCAGAGGATAGCAGCACTACTGAAGGACATCAATAGAAGCCTAGGATATTTCCTTTCTACTGTTTTCTAAGACAGTAGAGCATTGAATTCCCCTCTTATTGTGACTACAGGGAGGAGTGGGGAAACCTCCGCTTCAACTGGGTTGGAGGGATTCACTGAACGGGATGTTTTTGGAAGTCCTTGTAGTTCTAGATGTTGGTTTGCTTGGTTGCAAGTGGTTTGTGTGGTATTGAGAGAGAGGTACATATGAAAGTCTTGCAGACTGGGACTCTAATCATTAACCATGGCAAATCTGTTTTTCTGTCTCCTGACCTTTGACCTGTGGAGGTCAACAGCCGCTCAATCGTTGACCTGCAAGGCTGTTGCAACGTCTAATAACAGCTAATAAATTAGGGACTTCATCACTCACCTTTTTGAATTCTAGATACAGAGAGTGTTTGGTGGTTTAGTTTATCTGTAGACCCATACACTCATTCACACACACACACTCCCTCACCCAGTATCTCCTCTCTATCTCTGTGCAGGGTGTCAGAAGCAGGTAGGGTTGTCGCGGGGCAAGGCCAAGGTGTGTTGCTACAGTGGCTGGTACTACTGCCAGAGCTGTCACCAAGACAACCTGTTCCTCATCCCTGCCCGCCTGCTGCACAACTGGGACACCAACAGACACAAGGTGAGAATGGTGACGTTCTACACACGTCGTCTGAGTCATTTACCAGAGTGACTTGTATGTGTTCATATCCACTCGCACGCAACATATTCAGAAACCTACAGAAAAATTCTGAAACACCCACTGAGTGAGAAAGTTTTAGTTACATACACTTCTGAAGTTAGGATTTGACCTTACACACACACAGCCCACCCCTCCTCTCCCTATTCTGTCCAGGTGTCCAAGCAGGCCAAGGAGTTCCTGGAGTTTGTTTATGAGGAGCCCCTACTGGATGTGCAGCAGTTGAACCCGTGTCTGTATGAACACTGTGGGGGCCTGGCTGCAGTCCTACGCCTGAGACAGCAGCTCCAGTCCCTCAGAGCATACCTGTTCAGCTGCCGCGCCGGCGTGGCCGAGGACCTCCGGAGAAGGTGAGAGGGGAGGGGAGAAGATGCTGTATGGGTATGGAGTGTGAGGGGGGTGTAGGGTAGAAGAGGCTGTATGGAGTGTGAGGGGAGGGGAGGGTATAAGAGGCTGTATGGAGTGTGAGGGGAGGGGAGGGTATAAGAGGCTGTATGGAGTGTGAGGGGGTGTAGGGTAGAAGAGGCTGTATGGAGTGTGAGGGGAGGGGAGGGTAGAAGAGGCTGTATGGAGTGGGAGGAGGGGGGAGAAGAGGCTGTATGGAGTGTGAGGGGGTGTAGGGTAGAAGAGGCTGTATGGAGTGGGAGGGGAGGGGAGGGAGAAGAGGCTGTATGGAGTGTAAGGGGAGGTAGAAGAGGCTGTATGGAGTGTAGGGTAGAAGAGGCTGTATGGAGTGTGAGGGGGTGTAGGGTAGAAGAGGCTGTATGGAGTGTAAGGGGAGGGAGGGTAGAATAGGCTGTATGGAGTGTGGGGGGGGTGTAGGGTAGAAGAGGCTGTATGGAGTGTAAGGGGAGGGAGAAGAGGCTGTATGGAGTGTGAGGGGAGGGAGAAGAGGCTGTATGGAGTGTGAGGGGAGGGGAGGGTAGAAGAGGCTGTATGGAGTGGGAGGGGAGGGTAGAAGAGGCTGTATGGAGTGTGAGGGTAGGGTAGAAGAGGCTGTATGGAGTGTAAGGGGAGGGAGGGTAGAAGAGGCTGTATGGAGTGTAAGGGGAGGAGGGTATAAGAGGCTGTATGGAGTGTGAGGGGAGGGGGGAGAAGAGGCTGTATGGAGTGTGAGTGGAGGGAGGGTAGAAGAGGCTGTATGGAGTGTGAGGGGGGGGAGAAGAGGCTGTATGGAGTGTGAGGAGGGGAGGGTAGAAGAGGCTGTATGGAGTGGGAGGGGAGGGAGGGGAGAAGAGGCTGTATGGAGTGTAAGGGGAGGGAGGGTAGAAGAGGCTGTATGGAGTGTGAGGGGAGGGAGGGTAGAAGAGGCTGTATGGAGTGTGAGGGGGTTTAGGGTAGAAGAGGGTGTATGGAGTGTGAGGGGAGTGTAGGGTAGAAGAGGCTGTATGGAGTGTGGGGGTGTAGGGTAGAAGAGGCTGTATGGAGTGTGAGGGGAGGGGAAGAGGCTGTATGGAGTGTGGGGGGAGGGGAGAAGAGGCTGTATGGAGTGTGAGGGGAGTGGAGGGTAGAAGAGGCTGTATGGAGTGTAAGGGGAGGGTAGAAGAGGCTGTATGGAGTGTAAGGGGAGGGGAGAAGAGGCTGTATGGAGTGTAAGGGGAGGGTAGAAGAGGCTGTATGGAGTGTGAGGGGTGGAGGGTAGAAGAGGCTGTATGGAGTGTGAGGGAGTGTAGGGTAGAAGACGCTGTATGGAGTGTGAGGGAGGGAGGGTAGAAGAGGCTGTATGGAGTGTGAGGGGAGGGGAGGGTAGAAGAGGCTGTATGGAGTGTGAGGGGTGTGTAGGGTAGAAGAGGCTGTATGGAGTGTGAGGGGAGGGGAGGGGAGAAGAGGCTGTATGGAGTGTGAGGGGGTGTAGGGTAGAAGAGGCTGTATGGAGTGTGAGGGGAGGGGAGGGAGAAGAGGCTGTATGGAGTGTAAGGGGAGGGTAGAAGAGGCTGTATGGAGTGTGGGGGTGTAGGGTAGAAGAGGCTGTATGGAGTGTGAGGGGGTGGAGGGTAGAAGAGGCTGTATGGGGTGTAAGGGGAGGGGAGGGTATAAGAGGCTGTATGGAGTGTGGGGGGTGTAGGGTAGAAGAGGCTGTATGGAGTGTAAGGGGGAGGGAGAAGATGCTGTATGGAGTGTGAGGGGAGGGTAGAAGAGGCTGTATGGAGTGGAGGGGAGGGAGGGTAGAAGAGGCTGTATGGAGTGTGAGGGGAGTGTAGGGTAGAAGAGGCTGTATGGAGTGAGAGGGGAGGGTAGAAGAGGCTGTATGGAGTGTAAGGGGAGGGGAGGGTAGAAGAGGCTGTATGGAGTGTAAGGGGAGGGGAGGGTAGAAGAGGCTGTATGGAGTGTGAGGGAGGGGAGGGTAGAAGAGGCTGTATGGAGTGGGAGGGGAGGGGAGGGGAGAAGAGGCTGTATGGAGTGTAAGGGGAGGGGAGGGTAGAAGAGGCTGTATGGAGTGTGAGGGAGGGGAGGGTAGAAGAGGCTGTATGGAGTGTGAGGGGTGGAGGGTAGAAGAGGCTGTATGGAGTGTGAGGGGGAGGGGAGGGTAGAAGAGGCTGTATGGAGTGTGAGGGGGTTTAGGGTAGAAGAGGCTGTATGGGTGTGAGGGGAGTGTAGGGTAGAAGAGGCTGTATGGAGTGTGGGGGTGTAGGGTAGAAGAGGCTGTATGGAGTGTGAGGGGAGGGAGAAGAGGCTGTATGGGTGTGGGGGGGAGGGAGGGAGAAGAGGCTGTATGGAGTGTGAGGGGGTGGAGGGTAGAAGAGGCTGTATGGAGTGTAAGGAGGGTAGAAGAGGCTGTATGGAGTGTAAGGGGAGGGGAGAAGAGGCTGTATGGAGTGTGGGGGAGGGGAGGGGAGAAGAGGCTGTATGGAGTGTGAGGCGGGTGTAGGGTAGAAGAGGCTGTATGGAGTGTGAGGAGGGTGTAGGGTAGAAGAGGCTGTATGGAGTGTGAGGGGGTGTAGGGTAGAAGAGGCTGTATGGAGTGTGAGGGGAGGGGGTAGAAGAGACTGTATGGAGTGTGAGGGGGTGTAGGGTAGAAGAGGCTGTATGGAGTGTGAGGGGAGGGGAGGGTAGAATAGGCTGTATGGAGTGTGAGGGGGTGTAGGGTAGAAGAGGCTGTATGGAGTGTGAGGGGTGTAGGGTAGAAGAGGCTGTATGGAGTGTGAGGGGAGGGAGGGTAGAATAGGCTGTATGGAGTGTGAGGGGGTGTAGGGTAGAAGAGGCTGTATGGAGTGTGAGGGGGTGTAGGGTAGAAGAGGCTGTATGGAGTGTGAGGGGAGGGGAGGGTAGAATAGGCTGTATGGAGTGTGAGGGGAGGGTAGAATAGGCTGTATGGAGTGTGAGGGGGGTAGGGTAGAAGAGGCTGTATGGAGTGTGAGGGTGTAGGGTAGAAGAGGCTGTATGGAGTGTGAGGGGAGGAGGGTAGAAGAGGCTGTATGGAGTGTGAGGGGAGTGTAGGGTAGAAGAGGCTGTATGGAGTGTGAGGGGAGGGGGGAGAAGAGGCTGTATGGAGTGTAAGGGGAGGGAGGGTAGAAGAGGCTGTATGGAGTGTAAGGGGGGAGGGTATAAGAGGCTGTATGGAGTGTGAGGGGAGGGGAGGAGAAGAGGCTGTATGGAGTGTGAGGGGAGGGGAGGGTAGAAGAGGCTGTATGGAGTGTGAGGGGGGGAGGGGAGAAGAGGCTGTATGGAGTGTGAGGGGAGGGGAGGGTAGAAGAGGCTGTATGGAGTGTGAGGGGGTGTAGGGTAGAAGAGGCTGTATGGAGTGTGAGGGGGAGGGAGGGAGAAGAGGCTGTATGGAGTGTGAGGGGGTGTAGGGTAGAAGAGGCTGTATGGAGTGTGAGGGGGTGTAGGGTAGAAGAGGCTGTATGGAGTGTGAGGGGGTGTAGGGTAGAAGAGGCTGTATGGGTGTGAGGGGAGGGGAGGGTAGAAGAGACTGTATAGAGTGTGAGGGGGTGTAGGGTAGAAGAGGCTGTATGGAGTGTGAGGGGGTGTAGGGTAGAAGAGGCTGTATGGAGTGTAAGGGGAGGGAGAAGAGGCTGTATGGAGTGTGAGGGGAGGGAGGGTAGAAGAGGCTGTATGGAGTGTGAGGGGAGGGTAGAATAGGCTGTATGGAGTGTGAGGGGTGTAGGGTAGAAGAGGCTGTATGGAGTGTGAGGGGGTGTAGGGTAGAAGAGGCTGTATGGAGTGTGAGGGGAGGGGGGTAGAAGAGGCTGTATGGAGTGTGAGGAGTGTAGGGTAGAAGAGGCTGTATGGAGTGGAGAGGAGGGTAGAAGAGGCTGTATGGAGTGTAAGGGGAGGGGAGGGTAGAAGAGGCTGTATGGAGTGTAAGGGGAGGGAGGGTATAAGAGGCTGTATGGAGTGTGAGGGGAGGGGAGAAGAGGCTGTATGGAGTGTGAGTGGAGGGGAGGGTAGAAGAGGCTGTATGGAGTGTGAGGGGAGGGGAGAAGAGGCTGTATGGAGTGTAAGGGTAGGGGAGGGTAGAAGAGGCTGTATGGAGTGTGAGGGGAGGGGAGGGTAGAAGAGGCTGTATGGAGTGTAAGGGGAGGGTAGAAGAGACTGTATGGAGTGTGAGGGGAGTGGAGGGTAGAAGAGGCTGTATGGAGTGTGAGGGGAGTGTAGGGTAGAAGAGGCTGTATGGAGTGTGAGGGGAGGGGAGGGTAGAAGAGGCTGTATGGAGTGTGAGGGGAGGGGAGGGTAGAAGAGGCTGTATGGAGTGTGAGGGGGTGTGTAGGGTAGAAGAGGCTGTATGGAGTGTGAGGGGAGGGGAGGGGAGAAGAGGCTGTATGGAGTGTGAGGGGGGTGTAGGGTAGAAGAGGCTGTATGGAGTGTGAGGGGAGGGGAGAAGAGGCTGTATGGAGTGTAAGGGAGGGTAGAAGAGGCTGTATGGAGTGTGGGGGTGTAGGGTAGAAGAGGCTGTATGGAGTGTGAGGGGGTGTAGGGTAGAAGAGGCTGTATGGAGTGTAAGGGGAGGGGAGGGTAGAAGAGGCTGTATGGAGTGTGGGGGTGTAGGGTAGAAGAGGCTGTATGGAGTGTAAGGGGAGGGGAGAAGAGGCTGTATGGAGTGTGAGGGGAGGGTAGAAGAGACTGTATGGAGTGGGAGGGGAGGGGAGGGTAGAAGAGGCTGTATGGAGTGTGAGGGGAGTGTAGGGTAGAAGACGCTGTATGGAGTGAGAGGGGAGGGTAGAAGAGGCTGTATGGAGTGTAAGGGGAGGGGGGTAGAAGAGGCTGTATGGAGTGTAAGGGGAGGGGAGGGTATAAGAGGCTGTATGGAGTGTGAGGGGAGGGTAGAAGAGGCTGTATGGGAGTGGGAGGGGAGGAGAAGAGGCTGTATGGGTGTGAGGAGGGGAGGGTAGAAGAGGCTGTATGGAGTGTGAGGGGAGGTAGGGTAGAAGAGGGTGTATGGAGTGTGAGGGGGTGTAGGGTAGAAGAGGCTGTATGGAGTGTGGGGGTGTAGGGTAGAAGAGGCTGTATGGAGTGTGAGGGGAGGGAGAAGAGGCTGTGTGGAGTGTGAGGGGAGGGGAGGGGAGAAGAGGCTGTATGGAGTGTGAGGGGAGTGGAGGGTAGAAGAGGCTGTATGGAGTGTGAAGGGGAGGGTAGAAGAGGCTGTATGGAGTGTAAGGGGAGGGGAGAAGAGGCTGTATGGAGTGTGAGGCGGGTGTAGGGTAGAAGAGGCTGTATGGAGTGTGAGGGGTGGTAGGGTAGAAGAGGCTGTATGGAGTGTGAGGGGGTGTAGGGTAGAAGAGGTTGTATGGAGTGTGAGGGGAGGAGGGTAGAAGAGACTGTATGGAGTGTGAGGGGGTGTAGGGTAGAAGAGGCTGTATGGAGTGTGAGGGGAGGGGAGGGTAGAATAGGCTGTATGGAGTGTGAGGGGTGTAGGGTAGAAGAGGCTGTATGGAGTGTGAGGGGGTGTAGGGTAGAAGAGGCTGTATGGGTGTGAGGGGAGGAGGGTAGAATAGGCTGTATGGAGTGTGAGGGAGGGTAGAATAGGCTGTATGGAGTGTGAGGGGGGGAGGGTAGAATAGGCTGTATGGAGTGTGAGGGGGTGTAGGGTAGAAGAGGCTGTATGGAGTGTGAGGGGTGTAGGGTAGAAGAGGCTGTATGGAGTGTGAGGGGGTGTAGGGTAGAAGAGGCTGTATGGAGTGTGAGGGGAGGGGAGGGTAGAAGAGGCTGTATGGAGTGGGGGAGGGGAGGGTAGAAGAGGCTGTATGGAGTGTGAGGGGAGTGTAGGGTAGAAGAGGCTGTATGGAGTGAGAGGGAGGGTAGAAGAGGCTGTATGGAGTGTAAGGGGGGGAGGGTATAAGAGGCTGTATGGAGTGTGGGGGAGGGGAGGGTAGAAGAGGCTGTATGGAGTGGGAGGAGGGTAGAAGAGGCTGTATGGAGTGTGAGGGGAGGGAGGGTAGAAGAGGCTGTATGGAGTGTGAGGGGGTGTAGGGTAGAAGAGGGTGTATGGAGTGTGAGGGGAGTGTGTGGGGTAGAAGAGGCTGTATGGAGTGTGAGGGGGTGTAGGTAGAAGAGGCTGTATGGAGTGTGAGGAGGGGGAAGAGGCTGTATGGAGTGTGGGGGAGGGGAGGGGAGAAGAGGCTGTATGGAGTGTGAGGAGTGGAGGGTAGAAGAGGCTGTATGGAGTGTAAGGGGAGGTAGAAGAGGCTGTATGGAGTGTAAGGGGAGGGGAGAAGAGGCTGTATGGAGTGTGGGGGGGGGAGGGGAGAAGAGGCTGTATGGAGTGTGAGGGGGTGTAGGGTAGAAGAGGCTGTATGGAGTGTGAGGTGTAGGGTAGAAGAGGCTGTATGGAGTGTGAGGGGGTGTAGGCTAGAAGAGGCTGTATGGAGTGTGAGGGGAGGGGAGGGTAGAATAGGCTGTATAGGGGGTGTAGAGTGTGAGGGGGTGTAGGGTAGAAGAGCTGTATGGAGTGTGAGGGGGTGTAGGGTAGAAGAGGCTGTATGGAGTGTAAGGGGGGGAGGGTAGAATAGGCTGTATGGAGTGTGAGGGGAGGGGAGGGTAGAATAGGCTGTATGGAGTGTGAGGGAGGGGTAGAATAGGCTGTATGGAGTGTGAGGGGAGGGGAGGGTAAATAGGCTGTATGGAGTGTGAGGGGGGTGTAGGGTAGAAGAGGCTGTATGGAGTGTGAGGGGGTGTAGGGTAGAAGAGGCTGTATGGAGTGTGAGGGGGTGTAGGGTAGAAGAGGCTGTATGGAGTGTGAGGGGGAGGGTAGAAGAGGCTGTATGGGTGTGAGGGGAGGGTAGAAGAGGCTGTATGGAGTGTGGGGGAGGTAGGGTAGAAGAGGCTGTATGGAGTGAGAGGGGAGGGGGTAGAAGAGGCTGTATGGAGTGTAAGGGGAGGGAGGGTAGAAGAGGCTGTATGGAGTGTAAGGGAGAGGGAGGGTATAAGAGGCTGTATGGAGTGGGAGGGGGGAGGGTAGAAGAGGGTGTATGGAGTGGGAGGGGAGGGAGGGGAGAAGAGGCTGTATGGAGTGTAAGGGGAGGGAGGGTAGAAGAGGCTGTATGGAGTGTGAGGGAGGGAGGGTAGAAGAGGCTGTATGGAGTGTGAGGGGGTTTAGGGTAGAAGAGGGTGTATGGAGTGTGGGAGTGGGGGAGTGTAGGGTAGAAGAGGCTGTATGGGTGTGGGGGGTGTGTGAGGGTAGAAGAGGCTGTATGGAGTGTGAGGGGAGGGGAGAAGAGGCTGTATGGAGTGTGGGGGAGGGAGGGGAGAAGAGGCTGTATGGAGTGTAAGGGGAGTGGAGGGTAGAAGAGGCTGTATGGAGTGTAAGGGGAGAGGGTAGAAGAGGCTGTATGGAGTGTAAGGGGAGGGGAGGGAAGAGGCTGTATGGAGTGTGGGGGAGGGAGGAGGAGAAGAGGCTGTATGGAGTGTGAGGGGGTGTAGGGTAGAAGAGGCTGTATGGAGTGTGAGGGGGTGTAGGGTAGAAGAGGCTGTATGGAGTGTGAGGGGGGTGTAGGGTAGAAGAGGCTGTATGGAGTGTGAGGAGGGAGGGTAAAGAGGCTGTATGGGTGTGAGGGGGTGTAGGGTAGAAGAGGCTGTATGGAGTGTGAGGGGGGGAGGGTAGAAGAGGCTGTATGGGTGTGAGGGGAGTGTAGGGTAGAAGAGGCTGTATGGAGTGTGAGGGGGGTAGGGTAGAAGAGGCTGTATGGAGTGTGAGGGAGGGAGGGTAGAATAGGCTGTATGGAGTGTGAGGGGGTGTAGGGTAGAAGAGGCTGTATGGAGTGTGAGGGGGTGTAGGGTAGAAGAGGCTGTATGGAGTGTGAGGGGGGGGGGTAGAAGAGGCTGTATGGAGTGTGAGGGTGTAGGGTAGAAGAGGCTGTATGGAGTGAGAAGGGTAGAAGGCTGTATGGAGTGTGAGGGGGAGGGGGGGTGTAGGGGCTGTAGGTGTAGAAGGGGTAGGCTGTATGGGGAGGGGAGAAGAGGCTGTATGGAGTGTAGGGAGGGGAGGGTATAAGAGGCTGTATGGAGTGTGAGGAGGAGGGTAGAAGAGGCTGTATGGAGTGTGAGGGAGGGGAGGGTAGAAGAGGCTGTATGGAGTGTGAGGGAGGGGAGGGTAGAAGAGGCTGTATGGAGTGTGAGGGGGGAGGGTGTAGAAGAGGCTGTATGGGTGTGAGGGGGGGAGGGTAGAAGAGGCTGTATGGAGTGTGAGGGGAGGGGTAGGAGTAAGAGGCTGTATGGATGGTGGAGGGTAGAAGGCTGTATGGAGTGGGAGGGGGTGTAGGGTAGAAGAGGCTGTATGGAGTGTGAGGGGGAGGGTAGAAGAGGCTGTATGGAGTGTGAGGGGAGGGGAGGGTAGAAGAGGCTGTATGGAGTGTGAGAGGAGGGTAGAAGAGGCTGTATGGAGTGTGAGGGGAGGGGAGAAGAGGCTGTATGGAGTGTGAGGGAGGGGGGTAGAAGAGGCTGTATGGAGTGTAGGGGTGGAGGGTAGAAGAGGCTGTATGGAGTGTAAGGGGAGGGAAAGAGGCTGTATGGGGGAGTGTGGGGGGGAGGGTAGAAGAGGCTGTATGGGTGTGAGGCGGGTGTAGGGTAGAAGAGGCTGTATGGAGTGTGAGGGGTGTAGGGTAGAAGAGGCTGTATGGAGTGTGAGGGGGTGTAGGGTAGAAGAGGCTGTATGGAGTGTGAGGGGAGGAGGGTAGAAGAGGCTGTATGGAGTGTGAGGGGGTGTAGGGTAGAAGAGGCTGTATGGAGTGTGAGGAGGAGGAGGAGGGTAGAATAGGCTGTATGGAGTGTGAGGGGGTGTAGGGTAGAAGAGGCTGTATGGAGTGTGAGGGTGTAGGGTAGAAGAGGCTGTATGGAGTGTGAGGGGAGGGGAGGGTAGAATAGGCTGTATGGAGTGTGAGGGAGAGGGGTAGAATAGGCTGTATGGAGTGTGAGGGGAGGGGAGGGTAGAAGAGGCTGTATGGAGTGTGAGGGGTGTAGGGTAGAAGAGGCTGTATGGAGTGTGAGGGGTGTAGGGTAGAAGAGGCTGTATGGAGTGTGAGGGGGTGTAGGGTAGAAGAGGCTGTATGGAGTGTGAGGGGAGGGGAGGGTAGAAGAGGCTGTATGGAGTGGGAGGGAGGGAGGGTAGAAGAGGCTGTATGGAGTGTGGAGGGGAGGGTAGAAGGGCTGTATGGGTGAGAGAGGAGGGGTAGAGGCTGTATGGAGTGTAAGGGGAGGAGGGTAGAAGAGGCTGTATGGAGTGTGAGGGGAGGAGGGCTGTAGGGGAGGGTATAAGAAGATAGGCTGTATGGGTGTAAGGGGGGAGGGTAGAAGAGGCTGTATGGAGTGTGAGGGGAGGAGGGTAGAAGAGGCTGTATGGAGGGGGGTTTAGGGTAGGAGGTGGGAGTGTGAGAAGGTAGGAGGCTGTATGGAGTGTGGGGGTGTAGGGTAGAAGAGGCTGTATGGGTGTGAGGGGAGGGGAGAAGAGGCTGTATGGAGTGTGAGGAGGAGGGAGGGTAGAAGAGGCTGTATGGAGTGTGAGTGGAGGGGAGGGTAGAAGAGGCTGTATGGAGTGTGAGGGGGAGGGGAGGGAGAAGAGGCTGTATGGAGTGTAAGGGTAGGGGAGGGTAGAAGAGGCTGTATGGAGTGTGAGGGAGGAGGGTAGAAGAGGCTGTATGGAGTGTAAGGGGAGGAGAGGCTGTATGGAGTGTGGGAGGGTAGAAGAGACTGTATGGAGTGTGAGGGAGGGAGGGTAGAAGAGGCTGTATGGAGTGTGAGGGGAGTGTAGGGTAGAAGAGGCTGTATGGAGTGTGAGGGGGTAGGGTAGAAGAGGCTGTATGGAGTGTGAGGGGAGGGGAGGGTAGAAGAGGCTGTATGGAGTGTGAGGGGTGTGTAGGGTAGAAGAGGCTGTATGGAGTGTGAGGGAGGAGGGGAGAAGAGGCTGTATGGAGTGTGAGGGGGTAGGGTAGAAGAGGCTGTATGGAGTGTGAGGCTGTAGGGTAGAAGAGGCTGTATGGAGTGTGAGGGGGTGTAGGGTAGAAGAGGCTGTATGGAGTGTGAGGGGAGGGAGGGTAGAAGAGGCTGTATGGAGTGTGAGGGGAGGGTAGAAGAGGCTGTATGGAGTGTGGGGAGGGGAGGGTAGAATAGGCTGTATGGAGTGTGAGGGGGTGTAGGGTAGAAGAGGCTGTATGGAGTGGGAGGGTGTAGGGTAGAAGAGGCTGTATGGAGTGTAAGGGAGGGGAGAAGAGGCTGTATGGAGTGTGAGGGGAGGAGGGTAGAAGAGGCTGTATGGAGTGTGAGGGGAGGGTGAATAGGCTGTATGGGTGTGAGAGGTGTATGGTGAGAGAGGCTGTATGAGTGTGAGGGTGTAGGGTAGAAGAGGCTGTATGGAGTGTGGGGGAGGGGAGGTAGAAGAGGCTGTATGGAGTGTGAGGGGAGTGTAGGGTAGAAGAGGCTGTATGGAGTGAGAGGGGAGGGTAGAAGAGGCTGTATGGAGTGTAAGGGGAGGGGAGGGTAGAAGAGGCTGTATGGAGTGTAGGGGAGGGGAGGGTATAAGAGGCTGTATGGAGTGTGAGGGGAGGAGGAGAAGAGGCTGTATGGAGTGTGAGTGGAGGGGAGGGGAGAAGAGGCTGTATGGAGTGTGAGGGGAGGGTAGAAGAGGCTGTATGGAGTGTGAGGGGAGGGAGGGTAGAAGAGGCTGTATGGAGTGTGAGGGGGGAGGGTAGAAGAGGCTGTATGGAGTGTAAGGGGAGGGGAGAGGCTGTATGGAGTGTAGGGGAGGGTAGAAGAGACTGTATGGAGTGTGAGGGGAGTGGAGGGTAGAAGAGGCTGTATGGAGTGTGAGGGGAGTGTAGGGTAGAAGAGGCTGTATGGAGTGTGAGGAGGGGAGGGTAGAAGAGCTGTATGGAGTGTGAGGAGGGGAGGGTAGAAGAGGCTGTATGGAGTGTGAGGGGGTGTAGGGTAGAAGAGGCTGTATGGAGTGTGAGGGGAGGGGAGGGTAGAAGAGGCTGTATGGAGTGTGAGGAGGGCTGTAGGGTAGAAGAGGCTGTATGGAGTGTGAGGGGAGGGAGGGTAGAAGAGGCTGTATGGAGTGTGAGGGGGGGGGTAGAAGAGGCTGTATGGAGTGTGAGGGGGGGGTAGAAGAGGCTGTATGGGTGTAAGGAGGGTGAGGCTGTATGGAGTGTGAGGGTGTAGGGTAGAAGAGGCTGTATGGAGTGTGAGGGGAGGGTAGAAGAGGCTGTATGGAGTGTGAGGGGAGGGTAGAAGAGGCTGTAGGAGTGAGGGAGGGAGGGTGAAGAGGCTGTATGGAGTGTGAGGGGAGGGGAGGTAGAAGAGTATGGAGTGTGAGGGGGGAGGGTAGAAGAGGCTGTATGGAGTGTGAGGGGAGGGGAGGTAGAAGAGGCTGTATGGAGTGTGTGGAGGAGGGGTGAAGAGGCTGTATGGGTGTAGGGGAGGGAGGTATGGAGTGTAGGGTAGGGGAGGGTAGAAGAGGCTGTATGGAGTGTGAGGGGAGGAGGGTAGAAGAGGCTGTATGGAGTGTAAGGGGAGGGTAGAAGAGGCTGTATGGAGTGTGAGGGGAGGTAGGGTAGAAGAGGCTGTATGGAGTGTGAGGAGTGTAGGGTAGAAGAGGCTGTATGGTGAGTGTAGGGTAGAAGAGGCTGTATGGAGTGTGAGGGGAGGGGAGGGTAGAAGAGGCTGTATGGAGTGTGAGGGGGGGGAAGGGTAGAAGAGGCTGTATGGAGTGTGAAGGGTAGGAGGCTGTATGGAGTGTGAGGGGGAGGGGAGGGGAGAAGAGGCTGTATGAGGGGGGTGTAGTGGAGGGGGGGAGAAGAGGCTGTAGGGTAAAGAGAAGAGGCTGTATGGAGTGTGAGGGGGTGTAGGGTAGAAGAGGCTGTATGGAGTGTGGGGGGGGGGAGGGTAGAAGAGGCTGTATGGAGTGTGAGGGGTGTAGGGTAGAAGAGGCTGTATGGAGTGTGAGGGGAGGGGAGGGTAGAAGAGGCTGTATGGAGTGTGAGGGGGTGTAGGGTAGAAGAGGCTGTATGGAGTGTGTGTAGGGGAGGAGGGAGAAGAGGCTGTATGGAGTGTGAGGGGAGGGGAGGGTAAAGAGGCTGTATGGAGTGGGAGGAGGGTGTGAGGGTAGAAGAGGCTGTATGGAGTGTGAGGGGAGGGAGGGTAGAAGAGGCTGTATGGATGTAAGGGTGAGAAGGGCTGTATGGAGTGTGAGAGGGGAGGGTAGAAGAGGCTGTATGGAGTGTGAGGGGTAGGGTAGAAGAGGCTGTATGGAGTGTGAGGGGAGGCTGTAGGAGTGGGGAGGGAGAAAGAGGCTGTATGGAGTGTGAGGGGAGGGGAGGTGTAGAAGGGCTGTATGGAGTGTGAGGGGTGTAGGGTAAGAGGCTGTATGGAGTGTGGGGAGGAGAAGGGGAGTGTGGCGGGGGGAGAAGAGGCTGTATGGAGTGTGAGGGGGGTGTAGGGTAGAAGAGGCTGTATGGAGTGTGAGGGGGGAGGGTAGAAGAGGCTGTATGGAGTGTGAGGGAGGAGGGTAGAAGAGGCTGTATGGAGTGTGAGGGGAGGGGAGGGTAGAAGAGGCTGTATGGAGTGTGAGGGGAGTGTAGGGTAGAAGAGGCTGTATGGAGTGTGAGGGAGGGTAGGGTAGAAGAGGCTGTATGGAGTGAGGGGGGGTAGGGAAGGGGTATGGAGTGTGAGGGTAGAAGAGGCTGTATGGAGTGTGAGGGGGGTAGGGTAGAAGAGGCTGTATGGGTGTGAGGGGGGTAGGGTAGAAATAGGCTGTATGGAGTGTGAGAGGGTAGAAGAGGCTGTATGGAGTGTGAGGGGGAGGGAGAAGGTAGGCTGTATGGAGTGTGAGGGGAGGGTAGAAGAGGCTGTATGGAGTAAAAGAGGCTGAGGGAGGGGGTGGAGGGTAGAAGAGGCTGTATGGAGTGTGAGGGGTATGTAGGGTAGAAGAGGCTGTATGGAGTGTGAGGGGGAGCAGTGTATGGGTGTGAGGGAGTGTAGGGTAGAAGAGGCTGTATGGAGTGTGGGGGAGGGTGTAGGGTAGAAGAGAGGCTGTATGGAGTGTGAGGGAGAGGGGAGAAGAGGCTGTATGGAGTGTGAGGGAGGAGGGTAGAAGAGAGCTGTATGGAGTGTGAGGGAGGGAGGGTAGAAGAGGCTGTATGGAGTGTAAGGGTGGGGTAGAAGAGGCTGTATGGAGTAAGGGGAGGGGAGAAGGGCTGTATGGAGTGTGGGGGAGGGAGGGGAGAAGAGGCTGTATGGAGTGTGAGGGGGTGTAGGGTAGAAGAGGCTGTATGGAGTGTGAGGGGGGTGTAGGGTAGAAGAGGCTGTATGGAGTGTGAGGGGGTGTAGGGTAGAAGAGGCTGTATGGGTGTGAGGAGGGGAGGGTAGAAGAGACTGTATGGAGTGTGAGGGAGGGGGTAGAAGAGGCTGTATGGAGTGTGAGGGGGTGTAGGGTAGAAGAGGCTGTATGGAGTGTGAGGGGAGGAGGGTAGAATAGGCTGTATGGAGTGTGAGGGTGTAGGGTAGAAGAGGCTGTATGGAGTGTGAGGGGGTGTAGGGTAGAAGAGGCTGTATGGAGTGTGAGGTAGGGTAGAAGAGGTTGTATGGGTAGAGGGGAGGGTAGAAGCTGTATGGAGTGTGAGGGGAGGGAGGGTAGAAGAGGCTGTATGGAGTGTGAGGGGAGGGTATGGAGTGTGAGGGGAGGGAGAAGAGCTGTATGGAGTGTGAGTGGAGGGGAGGGTAGAAGAGGCTGTATGGAGTGTGAGGAGGGGCGAAGAGGCTGTATGGAGTGTAAGGAGGGGGAGGGTAAAGAGGCTGTATGGAGTGTAAGAGGGAGGGTAGAGAGCTGTATGGAGTGTGAGGGGAGTGGAGGGTAGAAGAGGCTGTATGGAGTGTGAGGGGGTGTAGGGTAGAAGAGGCTGTATGGAGTGTGAGGGGAGGGTAGGCTGTATGGAGTGTAGGAGGCTGTATGGAGTGTGAGGGGGAGGGGAGGGTAGAAGAGGCTGTATGGAGTGTGAGGGGGAGGGAGAAGAGGCTGTAGGGTGTAGAGGGGGAGGCTGTATGGAGTGTGAGGGAGGGAGGGTAGAAGAGGCTGTATGGGTGTGAGGGGGTGTAGGGTAGAAGGGAGGAGTGTGAGGGGGAGGAGAAGAGGCTGTATGGAGTGTGGGGGGTGAGGGTAGAAGAGGCTGTATGGAGTGTGAGGGAGGGAGGGAGAAGAGGCTGTATGGAGTGTGAGTGGAGGGAGGGTATAAGAGGCTGTATGGGAGTGTGAGGGGAGGGAGGGGAGAAGAGGCTGTATGGAGTGTGAGTGGAGGAGGGTAGAAGAGGCTGTATGGAGTGTGAGGGGAGGGAGAAGAGGCTGTATGGAGTGTAAGGGTAGGGGAGGGTAGAAGAGGCTGTATGGAGTGTGAGGGGAGGGGAGGGTAGAAGAGGCTGTATGGAGTGTGGGGAGGGGGAGGCTGTATGGAGTGTAAGGGGAGGGTAGAAGAGGCTGTATGGAGTGTGAGGGGAGTGGAGGGTAGAAGAGGCTGTATGGAGTGTGAGGGAGGGTAGGGTAGAAGAGGCTGTATGGAGTGTGAGGGGAGGAAGGTAGAAGAGGCTGTAGAGGGGAGGGGAGGGTAGAAGAGGCTGTATGGAGTGTGAGGGGGTGTGTAGGGTGAAGAGGCTGTATGGAGTGTGAGGGGAGGGGAGGGTAGAAGAGGCTGTATGGAGTGTGAGGGGGTGTAGGGTAGAAGAGGCTGTATGGAGTGTGAGGGGAGGGAGGGAGAAGAGGCTGTATGGAGTGTAAGGGAGGGTAGAAGAGGCTGTATGGAGTGTGGGGGTGTAGGGTAGAAGAGGCTGTATGGAGTGTGAGGGGTGTAGGGTAGAAGAGGCTGTATGGAGTGTGGGGGGGGAGGGTAGAAGAGGCTGTATGGAGTGTGGGGGGTGGAGGGTAGGGAGTGTAAGGAAGAGGCTGTATGGAGTGTGAGGGGAGGGTAGAAGAGACTGTATGGAGTGGGAGGAGGGGAGGGTAGAAGAGGCTGTATGGAGTGTGGGGGAGTGTAGGGTAGAAGAGGCTGTATGGAGTGAGAGGAGGGTAGAAGAGGCTGTATGGAGTGTAAGGGGGAGGGGAGGGTAGAAGAGGCTGTATGGGTGTAAGGGGAGGGGAGGGTATAAGAGGCTGTATGGAGTGTGAGGGGAGGGTAGAAGAGGCTGTATGGAGTGGGAGGGAGGGGAGGGGAGAAGAGGCTGTATGGAGTGTAAGGGGAGGGTAGAAGAGGCTGTATGGAGTGTGAGGGGAGGGTAGAAGAGGCTGTATGGAGTGTGAGGGGGGAGGGTAGAAGAGGCTGTATGGAGTGTGAGGGGAGGTAGGGTAGAAGAGGCTGTATGGAGTGTGGGGGGTGTAGGGTAGAAGAGGCTGTATGGAGTGTGAGGGGAGGGAGAAGAGGCTGTATGGAGTGTGGGGGAGGGAGGGAGAAGAGGCTGTATGGAGTGTGAGGAGTGGAGGGTAGAAGAGGCTGTATGGAGTGTAAGGGGAGGGAAGAGGCTGTATGGCGTGTAAGGGGAGGGGAGAAGAGGCTGTATGGAGTGTGAGGCGGGTGTAGGGTAGAAGAGGCTGTATGGAGTGTGAGGGGGTGTAGGGTAGAAGAGGCTGTATGGAGTGTGAGGGGGTGTAGGGTAGAAGAGGTTGTATGGAGTGTGAGGAGGAGGGTAGAAGAGACTGTATGGAGTGTGAAGGGTAGGGCTGTATGGAGTGTGAGGGAGGAGGGAATAGGCTGTATGGAGTGTGAGGGTGTAGGGTAGAGGCTGTATGGAGTGTGAGGGGGTGTAGGGTAGAAGAGGCTGTATGGAGTGTGAGGGGAGGGAGGGTAGAATAGGCTGTATGGAGTGTGAGGGGGGTGTAGGGTAGAATAGGCTGTATGGAGTGTGAGGGAGGGAGGGTAAAATAGGCTGTATGGAGTGTGAGGGTGTAGGGTAGAAGGGCTGTATGGAGTGTGAGGGGGTGTAGGGTAGAAGAGGCTGTATGGAGTGTGAGGGGGTGTAGGGTAGAAGAGGCTGTATGGAGTGTGAGGGAGGGAGGGTAGAAGAGGCTGTATGGAGTGGGAGGGGAGGAGGGTAGAAGAGGCTGTATGGAGTGTGAGGGGAGTGTAGGGTAGAAGAGGCTGTATGGAGTGAGAGGAGGGTAGAAGATGCTGTATGGAGTGTAAGGGGAGGAGGGTAGAAGAGGCTGTATGGAGTGTGAGGGGAGGGGAGGGTAGAAGAGGCTGTATGGAGTGTGGGGGGGGAGTAGAAGAGGCTGTAGGGTGAGGGGAAGAGGCTGTATGGAGTGTGGGGAGGGGGGAGGCTGTATGGAGGGTGAGGGGAGGGAGGGTAGAAGAGCTGTATGGAGTGTAAGGGGAGGGAAGAGGCTGGGAGTGTAAGGGGAGGGAGAAGAGGCTGTATGGAGTGTGAGGGGGAGGGGAGGGAGAAGAGGGTAGAAGAGGGTAGAAGAGGCTGTATGGAGTGTGAGGGGGGTGTAGGGTAGAAGAGGCTGTATGGAGTGTGAGGGGGTGTAGGGTAGAAGAGGCTGTATGGAGTGTGAGGGGAGTGTAGGGTAGAAGAGGTTGTATGGAGTGTGAGGGGAGGGTAGAGGGTAGTGTAAGAGGCTGTATAGAGTGTAAGGGGAGGGGAGGGTAGGTATGGGTGTGAGGGAGGGTAAGAGGCTGTATGGAGTGTGAGGGAGGGGAGGGTAGAAGAGGCTGTATGGAGTGTGAGGGGAGGAGGCGAAGAGGCTGTATGGAGTGTGAGGGGAGGGGAGGGTAGAAGAGGCTGTATGGAGTGTAGGGGAGGGTAGAAGAGACTGTATGGAGTGTGGGGAGGGAGGGTAGAAGAGGCTGTATGGAGTGTGAGGAGTGAGGGTAGAAGAGGCTGTATGGAGTGAGAGGAGGGTAGAAGGGCTGTATGGGTGTAAGGGGAAGAGGCTGTATGGAGTGTGAGGGGGGAGGGTAGAAGAGGCTGTATGGAGTGGGAGGGGAGGGAGGGAGAAGAGGCTGTATGGAGTGTAAGGGGAGGGTAGAAGAGGCTGTATGGAGTGTGAGGGGGGGAGGGTAGAAGAGGCTGTATGGAGTGTGAGGGGGTGTGGGGGGGGTGTATGGAGTGTGAGGGGGGAGGGTAGAAGAGGCTGTATGGAGTGTGGGGGGTGTAGGGTAGAAGAGGCTGTATGGAGTGTGAGGGGAGGGGAGAAGAGGCTGTATGGAGTGTGGGGGGGGGAGGGAGAAGAGGCTGTATGGAGTGTGAGGGGAGGGAGGGTATAAGAGGCTGTATGGAGTGTGAGGGAGGGGAGGAAAAGAGGCTGTATGGAGTGTGAGTGGAGGAGGGTAGAAGAGGCTGTATGGAGTGTGAGGGGGAGGGAAAAGAGGCTGTATGGGTGTGAGAAGGGTAGAAGCTGTATGGAGTGTGAGGGGAGGGGAGGTGTATGGAGTGTAAGGGTAGAAGAGGCTGTATGGAGTGTGAGGGTGGGGTAGAAGAGGCTGTATGGAGTGTGAGGGAGGGGAGAAGAGGCTGTATGGAGTGTGAGGGGGGGGGAGGGTAGAAGAGGCTGTATGGAGTGTGAGGGGAGTGGAGGGTAGAAGAGGCTGTATGGAGTGTGAGGGGAGGCGTGTAGGGTAGAAGAGGCTGTATGGAGTGTGAGGGGGTGTAGGGTAGAAGAGGCTGTATGGAGTGTGAGGGGAGGGGAGGGTAGAAGAGGCTGTATGGAGTGTGAGGGGTGTAGGGTAGAAGAGGCTGTATGGAGTGTGAGGGGAGGGAGGGTAGAAGAGGCTGTATGGAGTGTGAGGGGGGGTAGGGTAGAAGAGGCTGTATGGAGTGTGAGGGGAGGGGAGGGTAGAATAGGCTGTATGGAGTGTGAGGGGTGTAGGGTAGAAGAGGCTGTATGGAGTGTGAGGGGGGTAGGGTAGAAGAGGCTGTATGGAGTGTGAGGGGGAGGTAGAATAGGCTGTAGAAGAAGGCTGTATGGAGTGTGAGGGGAGGGGAGGGTAGAAGAGGCTGTATGGAGTGTGAGGGGGGAGGGTAGAAGAGGCTGTATGGAGTGAGGGGGCGTAGGGTAGAAGAGGCTGTATGGAGTGTGAGGGGAGTGGAGGAGAAGAGGCTGTATGGAGTGTGAGGGGAGGGAGGGTAGAAGAGGCTGTATGGAGTGTGAGGGGAGGGGAGGGTAGAAGAGGCTGTATGGGAGTGTGAGGGGGGGGAGGGTAGAAGAGGCTGTATGGAGTGTAGAGGGGAGGGGGAGAAGAGGCTGTATGGAGTGTAAGGGGAGGGGAGGGTAGAAGAGGCTGTATGGAGTGTGAGGGGAGGGAGGGTAGAAGAGGCTGTATGGAGTGTGAGGGAGAGGGAGAAGAGGCTGTATGGAGTGTGAGGGGAGGGGAGAAGAGGCTGTATGGAGTGTGGGGGAGGGAGGGGAGAAGAGGCTGTATGGAGTGTGAGGGGGAGTGGAGGGTAGAAGAGGCTGTATGGAGTGTAAGGGGAGGGTAGAAGAGGCTGTATGGAGTGTAAGGGGGGAGAAGAGGGGAGGGGGGGAGAAGAGGCTGTATGGAGTGTGAGGGGGGGTGTAGGGTAGAAGAGGCTGTATGGAGTGTGAGGGGGAGGGGAGGGAGAAGAGGCTGTATGGAGTGTGAGGGGGGTGTAGGGTAGAAGAGGCTGTATGGGAGTGTGAGGGGAGTGTAGGGTAGAAGAGGCTGTATGGAGGAGAGGGGAGGGTAGAAGAGGCTGTATGGAGTGTAAGGGAGGAGGGGAGAAGAGGCTGTATGGAGTGTAAGGGGGAGGGTATAAGAGGCTGGGGTGTGAGGGGAGAGAAGAGGCTGTATGGAGTGTGAGGGGGGGAGGGTAGAAGAGGCTGTATGGAGTGTGAGGGAGGGGCTGTATGGAGTGTGAGGGAGGGGGAGGGGAGAGGCTGTATGGAGTAGAAGGTAGAAGGCTGTATGGAGTGTGAGGGGGTGGAGGGTAGAAGAGGCTGTATGGAGTGTGAGGGGGGTAGAAGAGGCTGTATGGAGTAGAGGGGAGGGTAGAAGAGGCTGTATGGAGTGTAGGGGAGGGGAGAAGAAGAGGCTGTATGGAGTGTGAGGGGGGAGGGTAGAAGAGGCTGTATGGAGTGAGAGGTGAGGCTGGAGTGTAAGGAGGGTAGAAGAGGCTGTATGGAGTGTGAGGGAGGGGAGGGTAGAAGAGGCTGTATGGAGTGTGAGGGGGGGTAGGGTAGAAGAGGCTGTATGGAGTGTGAGGGGAGGGGAGGGAGAAGAGGCTGTATGGAGTGTGAGGGGAGTGTAGGGTAGAAGAGGCTGTATGGAGTGTGAGGGAGGGGAGAAGAGGCTGTATGAGTGTGAGGGGGGGAGGGTAGAAGAGGCTGTATGGAGTGTGAGGGGAGGGAGGGTATAAGAGGCTGTATGGAGTGTGAGGGGAGGGGAGGGGAGAAGAGGCTGTATGGAGTGTGAGGGGAGGGAGAAGAGGCTGTATGGAGTGTGAGGGGGGGGAGGAGGCTGTATGGAGTGGTAGAAGAGGCTGTATGGAGTGTGAGGGGAGGGGGAAAGAGGCTGTATGGAGTGTAAGGGTAGGGAGGGTAGAAGAGGCTGTATGGAGTGTGAGGGGAGGGAGGGTAGAAGAGGCTGTATGGAGTGTAAGGGGGGAGGCTGTATGGGGGAGGGTAGAAGAGACTGTATGGAGTGTGAGGGGAGGGAGGGTAGAAGAGGCTGTATGGAGTGTGAGGGGAGTGAGGGTAGAAGAGGCTGTATGGAGTGTGAGGGGAGGGGAGGGTAGAAGAGGCTGTATGGAGTGTGAGGGGAGGGAGAAGAGGCTGTATGGAGTGTGAGGGGGTGTGTAGGGTAGAAGAGGCTGTATGGAGTGTGAGGGGAGGGGAGGGGAGAAGAGGCTGTATGGAGTGTGAGGGGGGTGTAGGGTAGAAGAGGCTGTATGGAGTGTGAGGAGGGAGGGGAGAAGAGGCTGTATGGAGTGTAAGGGGAGGGTAGAAGAGGCTGTATGGAGTGTGGGGGTGTAGGGTAGAAGAGGCTGTATGGAGTGTGAGGGGGTGTAGGGTAGAAGAGGCTGTATGGAGTGTAAGGGGAGGGGAGGGTAGAAGAGGCTGTATGGAGTGTGGGGGGTGTAGGGCAGAAGAGGCTGTATGGAGTGTGGGGAGGGAGAAGAGGCTGTATGAAGGGGAGTAGAAGAGACTGTATGGAGTGGGAGGAGGGTAGAAGAGGCTGTATGGAGTGTGAGGGGAGTGTGGGAGGGGAGGAGAGGGAGGGTAGAAGAGGCTGTATGGAGTGTGAGGGGAGTGTAGGGTAGAAGAGGCTGTATGGAGTGTGGTATAAGAGGGGAGGTGAGGAGGGGGTAGAAGAGGCTGTATGGAGTGTAAGGAGGGGAGGTAGAAGAGGCTGTATGGAGTGTGAGGGAGGGTAGAAGAGGCTGTATGGAGTGTGAGGGGAGGGGGGTAGAAGAGGCTGTATGGAGTGTGAGGGGGGGAGGGTAGAAGAGGCTGTATGGAGTGTGAGGGTGTAGGGTAGAAGAGGCTGTATGGGTGTGGAAGAAGAGGCTGTATGGAGTGTGAGGGAGGGGAAGAGGCTGTAGGAGTGTGGAGGAGAAGAGGCTGTATGGAGTGTGAGGGGGGAAGGTAGAAGAGGCTGTATGGAGTGTAAGGGGAGGGTAGAAGAGGCTGTAGGGTGTAGGGGAGGGAAAGAGGCTGTATGGAGTGTGAGAGGGGTGTAGGGTAGAAGAGGCTGTATGGAGTGTGAGGGGGGTGTAGGGTAGAAGAGGCTGTATGGAGTGTGAGGGGAGGGCAGAAGAGGTTGTATGGAGTGTGAGGAGGGAGAAGAAGGCTGTATGGAGTGTGAGGGGGTGTAGGGTAGAAGAGGCTGTATGGAGTGAGAGGGGGGGAGGGTAGAATAGGCTGTATGGAGTGGAGGGGGTGTAGGGTAGAAGAGGCTGTGGAGTGTGAGGGGGTGTAGGGTAGAAGAGGCTGTATGGAGTGTGAGGGGAGGGGAGGGTAGAAGAGGCTGTATGGAGTGTGAGGGGAGGGGGTAGAATAGGCTGTATGGAGTGTGAGGGGAGGGGAGGGTAGAAGAGGCTGTATGGAGTGTGAGGGGAGTGTAGGGTAGAAGAGGCTGTATGGAGTGTGAGGGGTAGGGTAGAAGAGGCTGTATGGAGTGTGAGGGGAGGGTAGGGTAGAAGAGGCTGTATGGAGTGTGAGGAGGGAGGGTAGAAGAGGCTGTATGGAGTGTGAGGAGGAGGGTAGAAGAGGCTGTATGGAGTGTGAGGGGAGGGGGTAGAAGAGGCTGTATGGAGTGTAAGGGAGGGTAGAAGAGGCTGTATGGAGTGTGAGGGGAGGGGAGGGTAGAAGAGGCTGTATGGAGTGTGAGGGGAGTAGGGTAGAAGAGGCTGTATGGAGTGTGAGGGGGTGTAGGGTAGAAGAGGCTGTATGGAGTGTGAGGGGAGGGGAGGGTAGAAGAGGCTGTATGGAGTGTAAGGAGGGGAGGGGAGGGTAGAAGAGGCTGTATGGAGTGTGGGGGAGGGGAGGGTAGAAGAGGCTGTATGGAGTGTGGGGGAGTGAAGAGGCTGTATGGAGTGTGAGGGGAGGGGAGAAGAGGCTGTATGGAGTGTAAGGAGGGGAGGGTAGAAGAGGCTGTATGGAGTGTGAGGGGGGAGGGTAGAAGAGGCTGTATGGAGTGTGAGGGGAGGGTAGAAGAGGCTGTATGGAGTGTGAGGGAGGGTGTAGGGTAGAAGAGGCTGTATGGAGTGTGAGGGAGGAGGGTAGAAGAGGCTGTATGGAGTGTGAGGGGGTGTAGGGTAGAAGGGCTGTATGGAGTGTGAGGGGTGGAGGGTAGAAGAGGCTGTATGGAGTGTGAGGGGAGGGGAGGGTAGAAGAGGCTGTATGGAGTGTGGAGGGGGGAGGGTAGAAGAGGCTGTATGGAGTGTGAGGCTGTATGGAGTGTGAGGGGAGGGGAGGGTAGAAGAGGCTGTATGGAGTGTGAGGGGAGTGTAGGGTAGAAGAGGCTGTATGGAGTGTGAGAGGAGGGTAGAAGAGGCTGTATGGAGTGTGAGGGGGGGGGAGGGTAGAAGAGGCTGTATGGAGTGTAAGGGGAGGAGGGTATAAGAGGCTGTATGGAGTGTGAGGGGAGGGAGAAGAGGCTGTAGGAGTGGGAGAGAAGAGGCTAGAGGCTGTATGGAGTGTGGGGGGAGGGGAGGGTAGAAGAGGCTGTATGGAGTGTGAGGGGAGGGTAGAAGAGGCTGTATGGAGTGTGAGGGGTGTAGGGTAGAAGAGGCTGTATGGAGTGTGAGGGGGTGTAGGGTAGTAAAGAGGCTGTATGAGTGTGAGGAGGGAGGGTATAAGAGGCTGTATGGAGTGTGAGGGGAGGAGGGTAGAAGAGGCTGTATGGAGTGTGGAGGGGAGGAGAAGAGGCTGTATGGAGTGTGAGAAGAGGCTGTAGGAGGGAGGCTGTAGAAGAGGCCAGGGTGAGGGGAGGGTAGAAGAGGCTGTATGGAGTGTGAGGGGGGAGGGTAGAAGGGCTGTATGGAGTGTGGGGGGTGTAGGGTAGAAGAGGCTGTATGGGAGTGTGAGGAGGGGAGAAGAGGCTGTATGGAGTGTGAGGGGGAGGGGGAGGCTGTAGAAGGGGGAGGGGGTAGAAGCTGTATGGAGTGTGAGGGGGGTGTAGGGTAGAAGAGGCTGTATGGAGTGTGAGGGGGGGTGAAGAGACTAGGGTAGAAGAGGCTGTATGGAGTGTGAGGGGGGGGAGGGTAGAAGAGGCTGTATGGAGAGGTGAGGGTGGAGGGTAGAAGAGGCTGTATGGAGTGTGAGGGGAGGGTAGAAGAGGCTGTATGGAGTGTGAGGGGAGTGTAGGGGTAGAAGAGGCTGTATGGAGTGTGAGGGGAGGTAGGGTAGAAGAGGCTGTATGGAGTGTGAGGGGAGGGGAGGGTAGAAGAGGCTGTATGGAGTGTGAGGGAGGGGAGGGTAGAATAGGCTGTATGGAGTGTGAGGGAGAAGAGACTGTAGGGGAGGGTAGAAGAGGGGCTGTATGGAGTGTGAGGGGGTGTAGGGTAGAAGAGGCTGTATGGGTGAGGGGGAGGGTAGAAGAGGCTGTATGGAGTGTGAGGGGAGGGAGGGTAGAAGAGGCTGTATGGAGTGTGAGGGGGGAGGGTAGAAGAGGCTGTATGGAGTGTGAGGGGGTTAGGGTGTAAGAGAAGAGGCTGTATGGAGTGTGAGGGGAGGGGAGGGTAGAAGAGGCTGTATGGAGTGTGAGGGGGTGTAGGGTAGAAGAGGCTGTATGGAGTGTGAGGGGGGAGGGTAGAAGAGGCTGTATGGAGTGTGGGGGTGAGGGTAGAAGAGGCTGTATGGAGTGTGGAGGGGAGTGGAGGGGAGAAGAGGCTGTATGGGTGTGAGGGGAGGAGGGTAGAAGAGGCTGTATGGAGTGTAAGGGGGGGTAGAAGAGGCTGTATGGGTAGAAGGGGAGAAGAGGCTGTATGGAGTGTGGGGGGAGGGGAGGGTAGAAGAGGCTGTATGGAGTGTGAGGGGGGTGTAGGGTAGAAGAGGCTGTATGGAGTGTGAGGGGGGTGTAGGGTAGAAGAGGCTGTATGGAGTGTGAGGGGGGAGGGTAGAAGAGGCTGTATGGAGTGTGAGGGGGGGAGGGTAGAAGAGGCTGTATGGAGTGTGAGGGAGGGGGAGAATAGGGTATGGAGTGTGAGGGGGTGTAGGGTAGAAGAGGCTGTATGGAGTGTGAGGGGGTGTAGGGTAGAAGAGGCTGTATGGAGTGTGAGGGGAGGGGAGGGGGTAGAAGAGGCTGTATGGAGTGTGAGGGGAGGGAGAATAGGCTGTATGGAGTGTGAGGGGGGGAGGGTAGAAGAGGCTGTATGGAGTGTGAGGGGGTGTAGGGTAGAAGAGGCTGTATGGAGTATGAGGGGGTAGGGTAGAAGAGGCTGTATGGAGTGTGAGGGGGGTGTAGGGTAGAAGAGGCTGTATGGGTATGAGGGGAGGTAGGGTAGAAGAGGTTGTATGGAGTGTGAGGGGAGGGGAGGGTAGAAGAGGCTGTATGGAGTGTGAGGGGAGTGTAGGGTAGAAGAGGCTGTATGGAGTGAGAGGGGAGGGTAGAAGAGGCTGTATGGAGTGTAAGGGGAGGGGAGGGTAGAAGAGGCTGTATGGAGTGGGAGGAGGGAGGGTATATAGAGGCTGTATGGGAGTGTGAGGAGGGGGAGAGGGTAGAAGGGCTGTATGGAGTGTGAGGAGGGGAGGGTAGAAGAGGCTGTATGGAGTGTGAGGGAGGGGAGAAGAGGCTGTATGGAGTGTGAAGGGTAGGGGAGGGTAGAAGAGGCTGTATGGAGTGTGAGGAGGGAGGGGTAGAAGAGGCTGTATGGAGTGTAAGGGGAGGGAGAAGAGGCTGTATGGAGTGTAAAGGGAGGGGAGGGTAGAGACTGTATGGAGTGTGAGGGGAGTGTAGGAGTAGAAGAGGCTGTATGGAGTGTGGGGAGGAGGGTAGAAGAGGCTGTATGGAGTGTGAGGGAGGGAGGGTAGAAGAGGCTGTATGGAGTGTGAGGGGGGGAGGGTAGAAGAGGCTGTATGGAGTGTGAGGGGGTGGGGTAGAAGAGGCTGTATGGAGTGAGAGGGGAGGGGAGAAGAGGCTGTATGGAGTGTGAGGGGGGTGTAGGGTAGAAGAGACTGTATGGAGTGTGAGGGGGTGGGGTAGGGTAGAAGAGCTGTATGGAGTGTGAGGGAGGGTAGAAGAGGCTGTATGGAGTGTGAGGGGGTGAGGGGTAGAAGAGGCTGTATGGAGTGAGGGGGAGGGGCAGAAGAGGTGTAGGAGTGTAGAAGAGGCTGTATGGAGTGTGAGGGGGAGGGAGGGTAGAATAGGCTGTATGGAGTGTGAGGGGAGGGTAGGGTAGAAGAGGCTGTATGGAGTGTGGGGGAGTGTAGGGGTAGAAGAGGCTGTATGGAGTGTGAGGGGGAGGGTAGAAGAGGCTGTATGGAGTGTGAGGGGAGGGGAGGGTAGAAGAGGCTGTATGGAGTGTGAGGGGGGGGGAGGGTAGAAGAGGCTGTATGGAGGTGAGGGGAGGGTAGAAGAGGCTGATGGAGAAGTAGGGAGGGAGGGTAGAAGAGGCTGTATGGAGTGTAAGGGGAGGGGAGGGTAGAAGAGGCTGTATGGAGTGTGGAGGGGAGGGGGAGGGTAGAAGAGGCTGTATGGAGTGTGAGGGGAGGGGAGGGTAGAAGAGGCTGTATGGAGTGTAAGGGGAGGGTAGAAGAGGCTGTATGGAGTGTGAGGAGGGGAGGGTAGAAGAGGCTGTATGGAGTGTGAGGGGAGTGTAGGGTAGAAGAGGCTGTATGGAGTGTGAGGGGAGGAGGTAGAAGAGGCTGTATGGAGGAGGAGGAGGTAGGGTAGAAGAGGCTGTATGGAGTGTGAGGGGAGTGTAGGGTAGAAGAGGCTGTATGGAGTGTGAGGGGGGGAGGGTAGAAGAGGCTGTATGGAGTGTGGAGGGGAAGTAGGGTAGAAGAGGCTGTATGAAGAGAAGAGACTGTATGGAGTGTGAGGGGAGTGGAGGGTAGAAGAGGCTGTATGGAGTGTGAGGGAGGGGAGGGTAGAAGAGGCTGTATGGAGTGTGGGGGAGTGGAGGGTAGAAGAGGCTGTATGGAGTGTGAGGGAGAGGGTAGAAGAGGCTGTATGGAGTGTAGGAGGGAGGGGAGAAGAGGCTGTATGGAGTGTGGAGGGAGGAGAAGAGGCTGTATGGAGTGTGGGGAGGAGGAGAAGAGGCTGTATGGAGTGTGAGGGGAGTGTAGGGTAGAAGAGGCTGTATGGAGTGTGAGGGGGGTGTAGGGTAGAAGAGGCTGTATGGAGTGTGAGGGGGGTGTAGGGCAGAAGAGGCTGTATGGAGTGTGAGGAGGAGGGTAGAAGAGACTGTATGGAGTGTGAGGGAGGGAGGGTAGAAGAGGCTGTATGGAGTGTGAGGGGAGGGGAGGGTAGAATAGGCTGTATGGAGTGTGAGGGGGTGTAGGGTAGAAGAGGCTGTATGGAGTGTGAGGGGGTGTAGGGTAGAAGAGGCTGTATGGAGTGAGGAGGATGGTAGAAGAGGCTGTATGGAGTGTGAGGGGAGGGGAGGGTAGAATAGGCTGTATGGAGTGTGAGGGGAGGGGGAGGGCAGAATAGGCTGTATGGAGTGTGAGGGGAGGGAGAGTGTAGGGTAGAAGAGGCTGTATGGAGTGAGGGGGTAGAAGAGGCTGTATGGAGTGTGAGGGGGGTAGGGTAGAAGAGGCTGTATGGAGTGTGAGGGGAGGAGGGTAGAATAGGCTGTATGGAGTGTGAGGGTGTAGGGTAGAAGAGGCTGTATGGAGTGTGAGGTGTAGGGTAGAAGAGGCTGTATGGAGTGTGTGGGAGGGAGGGTAGAAGAGGCTGTATGGAGTGTGAGGAGGAGGTAGAATAGGCTGTATGGGAGTGTGAGGGGGTGTAGGGTAGAAGAGGCTGTATGGAGTGTGAGGGGTGTAGGGTAGAAGAGGCTGTATGGAGTGTGAGGAGGGGAGGAGAAGAGGCTGTATGGAGTGTGAGGGAGGGGAGGGTAGAATAGGCTGTATGGAGTGTGAGGGGTGTAGGGTAGAAGAGGCTGTATGGAGTGTGAGGGGTGTAGGGTAGAAGAGGCTGTATGGAGTGTAGAGGGGTGTAGGGTAGAAGAGGCTGTATGGGTATGGAGGGTAGGGTAGAAGAGGTTGTATGGAGTGTGAGGGAGGAGAGGGGAGGGTAGAAGAGGCTGTATGGAGTGTGAGGGGAGTGTAGGGTAGAAGAGGCTGTATGGGTATGGAGGGTAGGGTTGAAGAGGCTGTATGGGGGGGTAGAAGCTCCAGTCCTTCAGAGCATACTTGTTCAGCTGCCTTGCTGATATCACCGAGGACCTCTGTAGAAGGGGAGGGCTGGACAGGGGAGGGGTAAGGGGGAGGGGTAAGGACGAGGGAGGGATGGACAGGGGAGGGGGATGAGGTATGATTCATCAAGGCCTTGATTGTTAATTAAATCCATTTTGACTAGAGATGAATATGGTTGTCAATGGGCAAGATGTTGGGGGATGAGAGTGAAAGGATGACGCAGTACCATAGTAGGAAGATGAAGGAGGAAAACAGAGAATGGTTTTATGAGACTGGGAACATCAAAGTACGCTTTCAAAAAACACAGGAACATAATGGAGAAGTATGGAATGGTAATTGTATGTCTGATGTCCATTGAAAGCACCTTTTGTTGACTTGATTCCTAGTCCATGTTAAGCATGAATGTGTGAAGTGTATCCTGAAGGCTCCTCTGAGGCCAGTATGTGAGTGTATGATGGGAATGTGTTTATGTGAGGGTGCCCAGACTTAAAGGCCTGTCTCTGGGGTGATGGACGCTCTCTGACTCTCCCTAACCCCTCCTCAACCTCCACACACACTAGCTCTGTTTGATACATCAACTTTCAACATGTCTGTGAAAACAGTGTTCTCAGGTCAGTCAATTTGTAATTGAGAAGCTCATTTCCCCCATCAATTCCTGGCATTCAAAAAAATATATACAGTTGAAGTCAGAAGTTTACATACACGTTAGCCAAATACATTTAAACTCAGTTTTTCACAATTCCAGACATTTAATCCTAGTAAAAATGCCCTGTTTTAGGTCAGTTAGGATCCTCACTTTATTTTAAGAATGTGAAATGTCAGAATAATAGTAGAGAGAATGATCTTTTTCAGTTTACATACAGTCAATTACTATTTGGTAGCACTGCCTTGAAATTGTTTAACTTGGGTCAAACGTTTCAGGTAGCCTTCCACAAGCTTCCCACAATAATCTGGTTGAATTTTGGCCCATTCCTCCTGACAGAGCTGGTGTAACTGAGTCAGGTTTGTAGGCCTCCTTGCTCGCACACAATTTTTCAGTTCTGCCCACACATTATCTATAGGATTGAGGTCAGGGCTTTGTGATGGCCACTCCAATACCTTGACTTTGTTGTCCTTAAGCTATTTTGCCACAACTTTGGAAGTATGCTTGGGGTCATTGTCCATTTGGAAGGCCCATTTGCGACCAAGCTTTAACTTCCTGACTGATTTCTTGAGATGTTGCTTCAATATATCCATATAATTTTCCGTCCTCATGATGCCATCTATTTTGTGAAGTGTACCAGTCCCTCCTACTGCAAAGCACCCTCACAACATGATGCTGCCACCCCCGTGCTTCACGGTTGGGATGGTGTTCTTCGGCTTACAAGCCTCCCCCTTTTTCCTCCAATTATAACGATGGTCATTATGGCCAAACAGTTCTATTTTTGTTTCATCAGACCAGAGGACATTTCTCCAAAAAGTACGATCTTTGTCCCCATAAACCGTAGTCTGGCTTTTTTATGGTGGTTTTGGAGCAGTGGCTTCTTCCTTGCTGAGCGGCCTTTCAGGTTATGTCGATATAGGACTTGTTTTACTGTGGATGTAGATACTTTTGTACCTGTTCCCTCCAGCATCTTCAAGGTCATTTGCTGTTGTTCTGGGATTGATTTGCACTTTTTGCACCAAAATAGTTCATCTCTAGGATACAGAACGCGTCTCCTTCCTAAGCGGTATGACGGCTGCGTGGTCCCATGGTGTTTATACTTGCGTACTATTGTTTGTACAGATGAACGTGGTACCTTCAGGCATTTGGAAATTTCTCCCAAGGATGAACCAGACTTGTGGAGCTCTACATTTTTTTTGCTGAGGTCTTGGCTGAGACGAATGGAGAGAGTGGGGCTCTGAGACGCTCCTACTCCACACACACCCTGGGCTACAGAGTTATCCCAGCTGGTTGTCGGAAGGGGAAGAAGGCCGTGGTGTTTACGGCAGTGTTGGCGACCCCGGAGTGCTCCTCTCTCGCTAGAGACCCTGTTTACCACTACACCATTAGCGCTCGGCGACTAACGCCCTGCCCTTCAAAACACTGCAGGATTAATGAGGCCGGTGGTGCTAAACCCTTCCCCCGGCCAACCATGGACCCTCTATTGGCCAACCATGGACCCTCTATGGGCCAACCATGGACCCTCTATGGGCCTACCATGGACCCTCTATCTATGGGCCTACCATGGACCCTCTATCTATGGGCCTACCATGGACCCTCTATCTATGGGCCTACCATGGACCCTCTATGGGCCAACCATGCACCCTCTATGGGCCAACCATGGACCCTCTATGGGCCAACCATGGACCCTCTATGGGCCTACCATGGGCCATGGACCCTCTATGGGCCTACCATGGGCCATGGACCCTCTATGGGCCTACCATGGGCCATGGACCCTCTGGGCCCTCTGGGCCTACCGTCGGCCATCCATGGACCCTCTATGGGCCTACCATGGGCCATGGACCCTCTGGGCCAACCATGGACCCTCTATGGGTCTACCATGGGCCATGGACCCTCTGGGCCTACCGTCGGCCAACCATGGACCCTCTATGGGCCTACCATGGGCCATGGACCCTCTATGGGCCTACCGTCGAGCTATCCATGGACCCTCTGGGCCTACCGTCAGCCTGGAGGGGGCGCTGAGGAGGCCTGTCATGGCCATCACCGCCCGCACTGATCTAACACACACCTCTGAACCCCACGGATGTACCACACACACACATAAGGATGCACACATAGTACACGTTAGACACACAGATCTGCTGCATACGTGTGGATAGTCTGCACGCACACACACATGCACATATGAACACAGGCAGTCATTTATACTATTTAAAGACATGGTTCTGTACTACAGTCATATACCCTTTAAAGACATGGTTCTGTACTACAGTCATATACTGTTTAAAGACATGGTTCTTTACTACAGTCATATACTGTTTAAAGACATGGTTCTGTACTACAGTCATATACTGTTTAAAGACATGGTTCTGTACTACAGTCATATACTGTTTAAAGAGATGGTTCTGTACTACAGTCATATACTGTTTAAAGACATGGTTCTGTACTACAGTCATATACTGTTTAAAGACATGGTTCTGTACTACAGTCGTAAACTGTTTTAAAGACATGGTTCTGTACTACAGTCATATACTGTTTAAAGACATGGTTCTGTACTACAGTCATATACTGTTTAAAGACGTGGTTCTGTACTACAGTCATATACTGTTTAAAGACATGGTTCTGTACTACAGTCATATACTGTTTAAAGACATGGTTCTGTACTACAGTCATATACTGTTTAAAGACATGGTTCTGTACTACAGTCATATACTGTTTAAAGACATGGTTCTGTACTACAGTCATATACTGTTTAAAGACATGGTTCTGTACTACAGTCATATACTGTTTAAAGACATGGTTCTGTACTACAGTCATATACGCTCTAATAGCGTTTCAAACTTTACTCGCTCTGAGCCTTGGGGTGGTTGTTTAGCTTGCTCTGCATGGGTAACGCTGCTTCGATGTGGTGGCTGTTGTCGTTGTGTTCCTGGTTCGAGCCCAGGGAGGAGCAAGGAGAGGGACGAAAGCTATACTGTTACACTGGCAATACTATAGTGCCTATAGGGGCGGCAGGGTAGCCTAGTGCTTAGAGCGTTGGACTAGTAACCAAAAGGTTTCATGTTCAAATCCCCGAGCTGACAAGGTACAAATCTGTCGTTCTGCCCCTGAACAGGCAGTTAACCCACTGTTCCTAGGCCGTCATTGAAAATAAGAATTTGTTCTTAACCTGTTCAACCTATGGGGGCGCTATGTCATTATTGGATAAAAAGACGTGCCCGTTTTAAGCGCAATATTGCATGGAATTTAAGCTCGACTATGCATGGAATTGACAGCCTTGGAAAGACAAAACTCTGACGTCTCCAAAACTGCAAAGATATTATCTGTAAGTGCCCCAGAACTAATGCAACAGGCGAAACCAAGATTAAGTTTCATACAGGAAATGCCCCAGATTCTGAAGGCGCTGTGTTCCAATGTCTCCTTATATGGCTGTGAATGCGCCAGGAATGAGCCTGCGGTTTCTGTCTATTCCCCGAGGTGTCTGCAGCATTGTGACGTGTTTGTAGGCATATCATTGGAAGATTGACCATAAAGAGACTACATTTACCTGGTGTCCCGCCCGGTGTCCTGTGTGCGTAATCTGTAGGTCCATGCGCGTTCCATTTCTTCAGAAGAGAAAGTAAACTGCCACGATGGATTTTATCGTCGATAGATATGTGAAAAACACCTTGAGGATTGATTCTAAACATCGGTTTGCCATGTTTCTGTCGATATTATGGAGTTAATTTGGAAAAAAGTTAGCGTTTTAATGACTTAATATATATATATATATTTTTTTTCCCTCCCCAAATGTGATGAACAAAACGGAGCGATTAGTCGACACAAATAATATTTTTTGTGAAAACGGAACATTTGCTATCTGAGAGTCTCCTCATTGAAAACATCCGAAGTTCTTCAAAGGTAAATGATTTTATTTGAATGCTTTTCTGGTTTTTGTGGAAAATGTTGCATGGTGAAAGAGAGGCATAATACGATGCTAGGCTATCAATACTGTTACACAAATGCTTGTTTAGCTATGGTTCAAAAGCATATTTTGAAAATCTGAGATGACAGTGTTGTTAACAAAAGGCTAATAAGCTTGAGAGCAAATAGATTAATTTCATTTCATTTGCGATTTTCATGAATAGTTAACGTTGTGTTATGCTAATGAGCTTACGGATAGATTTACACAATCCTGGATACAGGTTTTTTTTCGTAGCTAAACGTGACGCAGAAAACGGAGCGATTTGTCCTAAACAAATAATCTTTCAGGAAAAACTGAACATTTGCTATCTGAGAGTCTCCTCATTGAAAACATCTGAAGTTCTTCAAAGGTAAATTATTTTATTTGAATGCTTTTCTGGTTTTTGTGAAAATGTTGCCTGCTGAATGCTAACGCTAAATGCTACGTTAGCCATCAATACTGTTACACAAATGCTTGTTTTGCAATGGTTGAGAAGCATATTTTGAAAATCTGAGATGACAGTGTTGTTAACAAAAGGCTAAGCTTGAGAGCAAATAGATTAATTTCATTTCATTTGCGATTTTCATGAATAGTTAACGTTGCGTTATGGTAATGAGCTTGAGGCTGTATTCACGATCCCGGATCCGGGATGGCTCGACGCAAGAAGTGACTGACTTGCCTAGTTAAATAAAGGTAAAAAGAATACATCAAAATAAGAACATCCAATAGTCCAAGGTTAATGAAATACAAATGGTATAGAGGGAAATAGTCCTATAATAACTACAACCTAAAACTTCTTACCTGGGAATATTGAAGACTCATGTTAAAAGGAACCACCAGCTTTCATATGTTCTCATGTTCTGAGCAAGGAACTTAAACGTTAGCTTTCTTACATGGCACATATTGCACTTTTACGTTCTTCTCCAACACTTTGTTTTTGCATTATTTAAACCAAATTGAACATGTTTCATTATTTATTTGATGCTAAATTGATTTTATTGATGTATTATATTAAGTCAAAATAAGTGTTAATTCAGTATTGTTGTAATTGTCATTATTACAATAACATGTTTTTTTTTAATCGTCCGATTAATCGGTATCAGCTTTTCTGGTCCTCCAATAATCGGTAGTCTTGATTATGGAACAGGTTGCAGCTGGTGGGGATCTGCTCTGCCTCCAGCACACCTGTCTCTACTCACACAATCAGAAACACCCACACAGAGGGAGAGAGCACTGGGGGAGTGGCGGCAGGTTAGGGAGACACGGGATGAGAAGTAGAGGGCGTGGAAGGGACAGATGTAACTCACGTATACAGTATATGCACTCAAATTCACATTCATATAGATACTACTACCCCTTCCCACAAAGGTTTCCATGGTATCTGCATAGAGCTGTGTGTCCGTCCCTCTACACTCCCAGGAGAGGCATTGGAGCTGTGTGTCCCTTCAGTGTTAATGCAGAGAGGGACAGCATTGTGTTATTAGTGCAGAGAGGGACAGCATCGCGTTATTAGTGCAGAGATGGACAGCATCGCGTTATTAGTGCAGAGAGGGACAGCATGGTGTTATTAGTGCAGAGAGGGACAGCATGGTGTTATTAGTGCAGAGAGGGAACACATGGTGTTATTAGTGCAGAGAGGGAACCCATGGTGTTATTAGTGCAGAGAGGGACAGCATCGAGTTATTAGTGCAGAGAGGGACAGCATGGTGTTATTAGTGCAGAGAGGGACAGCATGGTGTTATTAGTGCAGAGAGGGAACGCATGGTGTTATTAGTGCAGAGAGGGAACGCATGGTGTTATTAGTGCAGAGAGGGACAGCATGGTGTTATTAGTGCAGAGAGGGACAGCATGGTGTTATTAGTGCAGAGAGGGACAGCATGGTGTTATTAGTGCAGAGAGGGACAGCATGGTGTTATTAGTGCAGAGAGGGACAGCATGGTGTTATTAGTGCAGAGAGGGACAGCACGGGGTTATTAGTGCAGAGGGACAGCGTGGGGTTATTAGTGCAGAGGGACAGCGTGGGGTTATTAGTGCAGAGAGATACAGCGCGGGGTTATTAGTGCAGAGAGAGACAGCGTGGGGTTATTAGTTCTGAGGGGGACAGCGTGGGGTTATTAGTTCTGAGGGGGACAGCGCAGGATTATTAGTGCAGAGAGGGACAGCGCAGGGTTATTAGTGCAGAGGGGGACAGCGTGGGGTTATTACTGCAGAGAGGGACAGCATCGCGTTATTAGTGCAGAGATGGATAGCGCAGGGTTATTAGTGCAGAGAGGGACAGCGCAGGGTTATTAGTGCAGAGAGGGACAGCGCAGGGTTATTAGTGCAGAGGGGGACAGCGTGGGGTTATTACTGCAGAGAGGGACAGCATCGCGTTATTAGTGCAGAGATGGATAGCATCGCGTTATTAGTGCACAGAGGGACAGAATCATGTTATTAGTGCAGAGGGACAGCATCGTGTTATTAGTGCAGAGAGGGACAGCATCGTGTTATTAGTGCAGAGAGGGACAGCATGGCGTTATTAGTGCAGAGAGGGACAGCATCGCGTTATTAGTGCATGTCTGGCAGACATATCCGTGTGGATGACGGATCACCACCTCAAGCTGAACCTCGGCAAGACGGAGCTGCTCTTCCTCCCGGGGAAGGACTGCCCGTTCCATGATCTCGCCATCACGGTTGACAACTCCATTGTGTCCTCCTCCCAGAGCGCTAAGAACCTTGGCGTGATCCTGGACAACACCCTGTCGTTCTCAACTAACATCAAGGCGGTGGCCCGTTCCTGTAGGTTCATGCTCTACAACATCCGCAGAGTACGACCCTGCCTCACACAGGAAGCGGCGCAGGTCCTAATCCAGGCACTTGTCATCTCCCGTCTGGATTACTGCAACTCGCTGTTGGCTGGGCTCCCTGCCTGTGCCATTAAACCCCTACAACTCATCCAGAACGCCGCAGCCCGTCTGGTGTTCAACCTTCCCAAGTTCTCTCACGTCACCCCGCTCCTCCGCTCCCTCCACTGGCTTCCAGTTGAAGCTCGCATCCGCTACAAGACCATGGTGCTTGCCTACGGAGCTGTGAGGGGAACGGCACCTCAGTACCTCCAGGCTCTGATCAGGCCCTACACCCAAACAAGGGCACTGCGTTCATCCACCTCTGGCCTGCTCGCCTCCCTACCACTGAGGAGGTACAGTTCCCGCTCAGCCCAGTCAAAACTGTTCGCTGCTCTGGCCCCCCAATGGTGGAACAAACTCCCTCACGACGCCAGGACAGCGGAGTCAATCACCACCTTCCGGAGACACCTGAAACCCCACCTCTTTAAGGAATACCTAGGATAGGATAAAGTAATCCCTCTCACCCCCCCCTCCTTAAAAGATTTAGATGCACTACTGTTCCACTGGATGTCATAAGGTGAATGCACCAATTTGTAAGTCGCTCTGGATAAGAGCGTCTGCTAAATGACTTAAATGTAAATTAAATTAGTGCAGAGAGGGACAGCATGGTGTTATTAGTGCAGAGAGGGACAGCATGGTGTTATTAGTGCAGAGAGGGACAGCATGGCGTTATTAGTGCAGAGAGGGACAGCATCGCGTTATTAGTGCAGAGAGGGACAGCATGGTGTTATTAGTGCAGAGAGGGACAGCATGGTGTTATTAGTGCAGAGAGGGACAGCATGGTGTTATTAGTGCAGAGAGGGACAGCATGGTGTTATTAGTGCAGAGAGGGACAGCATGGTGTTATTAGTGCAGAGAGGGACAGCATGGTGTTATTAGTGCAGAGAGGGACAGCATGGCGTTATTAGTGCAGAGAGGGACGGCACGGTGTTATTAGTGCAGAGAGGGACGGCGCGGTGTTATTAGTGCAGAGAGGGACGGCGCGGGGTTATTAGTGCAGAGGGACAGCGTGGGGTTATTAGTGCAGAGAGGGACAGCGCGGGTTTATTAGTGCAGAGAGGGACAGCGCGGGGTTATTAGTGCAGAGAGGGACAGCGCGGGGTTATTAGTGCAGAGGGGGACAGCGCGGGGTTATTAGTGCAGAGAGGGACAGCGCGGGGTTATTAGTGCAGAGAGAGACAGCGCGGGGTTATTAGTGCAAAGAGAGACAGCGCGGGTTATTAATGCAGAGGGACAGCGTGGGGTTATTAGTGCAGAGAGGAACAGCGTGGGGTTATTAGTGCAGAGAGGGAAAGCGCGGGTTATTAGTGCAGAGGGACAGCGTGGGGTTATTAGTGCAGAGAGAGACAGCGCGGGGTTATTAGTGCAGAGGGGGACAGCGTGGGGTTATTACTGCAGAGAGAGACAGCGCAGGTTTATTAGTGCAGAGAGGAACAGCGTGGGGTTATTAGTGCAGAGAGAGACAGCGTGGGGTTATTACTGCAGAGAGAGACAGCGTGGGGTTATTAGTGCAGAGAGAAACAGCGCGGGGTTATTAGTGCAGAGAGAAAGTGTGGGGTTATTAGTGCAGAGAGGAGTAGCGCGGGGTTATTAGTGCAGAGAGAGACAGCGTGGGGTTATTAGTGCAGAGAGTCTATATGATCCCATCTCTCGCCCTCTCCATCTTTCACTCCAACTCCCACCTCTCTGTCTCTTGCTATGTCACTTTGTGGATCCTTGAACTGTAACGTGAGCTGGTGTGGGTGAGTGTGTGTGAATTACTGTGTGTGTGTAGGTTTGGTAGAGAGTGTTGTGCAGAGGGCTATAATAGCGAGAAGGAGAGAGCAGAGAGAGACCTCCACTTCGCTCCATTATAAGGCAGAGAGCTTTTAAACACCCATTCCCCTTCTGCCCCAGCCCGACTCTCATTCTATTGAATTAACCCCCATTTTCTCTGCAATTTGGCCCCGCCGTTACCATGGTTACACAGGCACTATCATGGTCCGTGTGTGTATGTGTGACATGACTCATCGTGTACAGTTTGTTATCGTCCTTTATGAATCTCAACATGAACCTCACATCTCCTTCCTGTCATGTTTTAATATATGATAAACCATTTCACCAGCGTTGCTGTTCCAGGTCAGTACAGTGAGAGACAATGACACACACCATTGAATTCTACTTTTTATTGGTGGGGCCACCCATACACACAGTGCTGTAAGTCTGCTCAATGGCATGTAATATTACATTTTCTGAAAGGATCTGACTTATGCTTCTAAGAAAATTGCATAACTAAAATGGTCAAAATGTTGGTCTTTCTCTCTCCCCTAAAGGATCTTCCCCAGAGATTACCTACTGCAACATATCCACCTGTACTCACTGGCTGACCTGCAACAGGTAATACACACTACACACATACTGTATAGTGGACACACTCACTTTCAAACATCAGACCGTTACAGGCACACACTACACACTCACTGTGTTATATTTAAGCAGTCAGGTGTGGTATATGATCAATATACCACGGCTAAGGGCCGTTCTTATGCTTGACGCAATATAATGCCGTGATATAATGGCCATATACCACAAACCCCCGAGGTGCCTTATTGCTATTATAAACTGGTTACCAACATAATTAGAGCACTAACAAGAAATGTGTTGTCATACCCGTGGTATATGGTCTGATATACCACGGCTGTTAGCCAATCAGCATTCAGGGTTTGAACATTCAGTTTACACGTGTCAGGACAATGCATGGCTGCTCGGACTCAGACAGGCATGTGGAGCTAAAGCAGTCCCTCCCAGTGAAGAGGTGCTCTGTCTCTGACACCTCAACCTGCTAGCAGCACTAGGCACTGGGAGAAGAGCTCACAGTCTGAGGACAAATTGTCCTTTGCCAGTTACAGTGGGGAGAGTTTCCCTCAGCCCTCTTTACAGTGGGGAGAGTTTCCCTCGGCCCTCTTTACAGTGGGGAGAGTTTCCCTCAGCCCTCGTTACAGTGGGGACAGTTTCCCTTAGCCCTTGTTACAGTGGGGAGAGTTTCCCTCAGCCCTTGTTACAGTGGGGAGAGTTTCCCTCTGCCCTCGTTACAGTGGGGAGAGTTTCCCTCTGCCCTCGTTACAGTGGGTAGAGTTTCCCTCAGCCCTCTTTACAGTGGGGAGAGTTTCCCTCTGCCCTCGTTACAGTGGGGAGAGTTTCCCTCAGCCCTTGTTACAGTGGGGAGAGTTTCCCTCTGCCCTCGTTACAGTGGGGAGAGTTTCCCTCAGCCCTCTTTACAGTGGGGAGAGTTTCCCTCTGCCCTCGTTACAGTGGGGAGAGTTTCCCTCTGCCCTCGTTACAGTGGGGAGAGTTTCCCTCTGCCCTCGTTACAGTGGGTAGAGTTTCCCTCAGCCCTCTCACTAGCAGTTTCTAGGCTGTTATGAAGGCATGAATAACTGTTATTGGGATGAGGGTTACTTTGGTTTGGCGTAATCTCTTGCCTCTCTCTCCCACCCCTTCTCTCTGATCCCCCTCCCCCAACCTGGAGTTCTTCCACACTACTACTCTCCCATATCTTCCACCTTCCCCACCCAGCCCCCTCTGCACCACCCAACCTCTCTCCCTCTCCCCTTCATGTTCCCCTCACTAATTACAGACATTCAGAATCAACAAGCAGAAAAACTAGTGTGTTAAAGTCCACCATTCTTCCCTACATCCCCTGGCCTGACACTCTTCTCCCCCTCTCGCTCTCTCTCGCGCTCGCTCTCTTTCTCTCTTTCCCTCACTCTCTTTCTCTCTATTCATCTCTCTCTATCATAGCTTACTCTCTCTCGCTGTGTCTTTCTCTCCCCCTCCTCTTTCTCTCTCTGTGTCTTTCTCTCCCCCTCCCCTTTCTCTCTGTGTGTCTTTCTCTCCTCCCCTTTCTCTCTGTGTGTCTTTCTCTCCTCCTCCCCTTTCTCTCTCTGTGTCTTTCTCTCCTCCCCTTTCTATCTGTGCCTTTCTCTCCCCCTCCCCTCTCTCTCTGTGTGTCTTTCTCTCTCTGTCTTTCTTTTCCCCTCTCCTCTCTCTGTGTGTGTTTCTCTCCCCCTCCTCTCTCTCTCTCTGTGTCTTTCTCTCCCCTTTCTCTGTGTGTGTCTTTCTCTCCCCCTCCCCTTTCTCTCTGTGTGTCTTTCTCTCCCCCTCTCCTCTCTCTGTGTGTTTCTCTCCCCCTCCTCTCTCTCTCTCTCTCTCTCTCTCTCTCTCTCTCTCTCTCTCTCTGTTTCTTTCTCTCCCCCTCCTCTCTCTGTGTGTCTTTCTCTCCCCTCCCCTCTCTCTCTCTGTTTCTTTCTCTCCCCCTCCTCTCTCTGTGTGTCTTTCTCTCCCCCTCCCCTCTCTCTCTCTGTGTCTTTCTCTCCCCCTCCCCTCTCTCTCTCTCTTTACAGCTAATTGGCTTTCCATATTAACAAGCTGTTTCTTTTATTTCTCCTGAATAATCAAAGCTCGTTCATCAAGCCTGGCTTTTATTGTTTCACAGTGAGGTTCAATAAAGACCGTCTCCCTGGCTAGTTATAGAGTAGACCCAGTCCTTCATGGAAAGCAGTAGTGCACTTGGCTCTCTTTGCTATTGAAATCCCAACAAACACCTCCTATTAGGAGCAGCCTTTCTATATTTAAAGCAGTGTACTGTTTGCCCAGGGCCTGCCCAGAGGCTGGACTAGTTTGGCTACTGGCCCTTTTGTTGCTGCATTAAAACGTTTGTTTTTCCAGTTGTGGAGAGGTGGGCTTGTTGTAAAGTAGTGGAGAGGTGGGCTTGTTGTAAAGTAGTGGAGAGGTGGGCTTGTTGTAAAGTAGTGGAGAGATGGGCTTGTTGTAAAGTAGTGGGGTAGTGGAGAGATGGGCTTGTTGTAAAGTAGTGGGGTAGTGGAGAGGTGGGCTTGTTGTAAAGTAGTGGGGTAGTGGAGAGGTGGGCTTGTTGTAAAGTAGTGGGGTAGTGGAGAGGTGGGCTTGTTGTAAAGTAGTGGGGTAGTGGAGAGGTGGGCTTGTTGTAAAGTAGTGGAGAGGTGGAATTGTTGTAAACTTGTGGAGAGGTGGGCTTGTTGTAAAGTAGTGGGGTAGTTGGCTTGTTGTAAACTTGTGGAGCGGTGGGCTTGTTGTAAAGTATTGGAGTGGTGGACTTGTTGTAAAGTAGTGGAGTGGTGGACTTGTTGTAAAATAGTGGAGAGGTGGGCTTGTTGTAAAGTAGTGGAGAGCTGGGCTTGTTGTAAAGTAGTGGAGAGATGGGCTTGTTGTAAAGTAGTGGAGAGATGGGCTTGTTGTAAAGTAATAGAGAGGTGGGCTTGTTGTAAAGTAATGGAGAGGTGGGCTTGTTGTAAAGTAGTGGAGTGGTGGGCTTGTTGTAAAGTAATGGAGAGGTGGACTTGTTGTAAAATAGTGGAGAGGTGGACTTGTTGTAAAATAGTGGAGAGGTGGACTTGTTGTAAAATAGTGGAGAGGTGGGCTTCTTGTAAAGTAGTGGAGAGGTGGGCTTCTTGTAAAGTAGTGGAGAGGTGGACTTCTTGTAAAGTAGTGAAGAGGTGGGCTTGTTGTAAAGTTGTGGAGAGATGGGCTTGTTGTAAAGTAGTGGAGAGATGGGCTTGTTGTAAAGTAGTGGAGAGATGGGCTTGTTGTAAAGTAGTGGAGAGATGGGCTTGTTGTAAAGTAGTGGAGAGATGGGCTTGTTGTAAAGTAGTGGAGAGGTGGGCTTGTTGTAAAGTAGTGGCGTGGTGGAGAGGTGGGCTTGTTGTAAAGTAGTGGAGAGATGGGCTTGTTGTAAAGTAGTGGAGAGATGGGCTTGTTCTAAAGCAGTGGAGAGATGGGCTTGTTGTAAAGTAGTGGGGTGGTGGAGAGGTGGGCTTGTTGTAAAGTAGTGGAGAGCTGGGCTTGTTGTAAAGTAGTGGAGAGCTGGGCTTGTTGTAAAGTAGTGGAGAGCTGGGCTTGTTGTAAAGTAGTGGAGAGCTGGGCTTGTTGTAAAGTAGTGGAGAGCTGGGCTTGTTGTAAAGTAATGGAGAGGTGGGCTTGTTGTAAAGTAGTGGAGTGGTGGGCTTGTTGTAAAGTAATGGAGAGGTGGACTTGTTGTAAAATAGTGGAGAGGTGGACTTGTTGTAAAATAGTGGAGAGGTGGGCTTGTTGTAAAGTAGTGGAGAGGTTGGCGTGTTGTAAAGTAGTGGGGTAGTGGAGAGGTGGGCTTGTTGTAAAGTTGTGGAGAGATGGGCTTGTTGTAAAGTAGTGGCGTGGTGGACTTGTTGTAAAGTAGTGGGGTGGTGGAGAGGTGGGCTTGTTGTAAAGTAGTGGCGTGGTGGACTTGTTGTAAAGTAATGGAGAGGTGGACTTGTTGTAAAGTAGTGGAGTGGTGGGCTTGTTGTAAAGTAATGGAGAGGTGGAATTGTTGTAAAATAGTGGAGAGGTGGACTTGTTGTAAAATAGTGGAGAGGTGGACTTGTTGTAAAGTAGTGGAGAGGTGGACTTATTGTAAAGTAGTGGAGAGGTGGGCTTCTTGTAAAGTAGTGGAGAGGTGGGCTTCTTGTAAAGTGGTGGAGAGGTGGGCTTGTTGTAAAGTAGTGGGGTGGTGGACTTGTTGTAACGTAGTGGGGTGGTTGGCTTGTTGTAAAGTAGTGGAGAGGTGGGCTTGTTGTAAAGTAGTGGAGAGGTGGGCTTGTTGTAAAGTAGTGGAGAGGTGGGCTTGTTGTAAAGTTGTGGAGAGATGGGCTTGTTGTAAAGTAGTGGAGAGATGGGCTTGTTGTAAAGTAGTGGAGAGGTGGGCTTGTTGTAAAGTATTGGGGTGGTGGAGAGATGGGCTTGTTCTAAAGCAGTGGAGAGATGGGCTTGTTGTAAAGTAGTGGGGTGGTGGAGAGGTGGGCTTGTTGTAAAGTAGTGGAGAGCTGGGCTTGTTGTAAAGTAGTGGAGAGGTGGGCTTGTTGTAAAGTAGTGGAGAGCTGGGCTTGTTGTAAAGTAGTGGAGAGGCTTGTTGTAAAGTAGTGGAGAGCTGGGCTTGTTGTAAAGTAATGGAGAGGTGGGCTTGTTGTAAAGTAGTGGAGTGGGAGAGGTGGGCTTGTTGTAAAGTAATGGAGAGGTGGACTTGTTGTAAAATAGTGGAGAGGTGGACTTGTTGTAAAATAGTGGAGAGGTGGGCTTGTTGTAAAGTAGTGGAGAGGTTGGCGTGTTGTAAAGTAGTGGGGTAGTGGAGAGGTGGGCTTGTTGTAAAGTTGTGGAGAGATGGGCTTGTTGTAAAGTAGTGGCGTGGTGGACTTGTTGTAAAGTAGTGGGGTGGTGGAGAGGTGGGCTTGTTGTAAAGTAGTGGAGAGTGGACTTGTTGTAAAGTAATGGAGAGGTGGACTTGTTGTAAAGTAGTGGAGAGGTGGGCTTGTTGTAAAGTAATGGAGAGTGGAATTGTTGTAAAATAGTGGAGAGGTGGACTTGTTGTAAAATAGTGGAGAGGTGGACTTGTTGTAAAGTAGTGGAGAGGTGGACTTGTTGTAAAGTAGTGGAGAGGTGGGCTTGTGGAAAAGTGGTGGAGAGGTGGGCTTGTTGTAAAGTAGTGGTGGACTTGTGGACTTTGGCTTGTTGTAAAGTAGTGGAGAGGTGGGCTTGTTGTAAAGTAGTGGAGAGGTGGGCTTGTTGTAAAGTAGTGGAGAGGTGGGCTTGTTGTAAAGTAGTGGAGAGGTGGGCTTGTTGTAAAGTAGTGGAGAGGTGGGCTTCTTGTAAAGTGGTGGAGAGGTGGGCTTGTTGTAAAGTAGTGGGGTGGTGGACTTGTTGTAACGTAGTGGGGTGGTTGGCTTGTTGTAAAGTAGTGGAGAGGTGGGCTTGTTGTAAAGTAGTTTAGAGTTGGGCATGTTGTAAAGTAGTGGAGACGTGGGCTTGTTGTAAAGTTGTGGAGAGATGGGCTTGTTGTAAAGTAGTGGAGAGGTGGGCTTGTTGTAAAGTAGTGGGGTGGTGGAGAGGTGGGCTTGTTGTAAAGTAGTGGAGAGATGGGCTTGTTGTAAAGTAGTGGAGAGATGGGCTTGTTGTAAAGTAGTGGAGAGATGGGCTTGTTCTAAAGCAGTGGAGAGATGGGCTTGTTGTAAATCAGTGGGGTGGTGGACTTGTTGTAAAGTAGTGGGGTGGTGGAGAGGTGGGCTTGTTGTAAAGTAGTGGAGAGGTGGGCTTGTTGTAAAGTAGTGGGGTGCTGGAGAGGTGGGCTTGTTGTAAAGTAGTGGAGAGGTGAGCTTGTTGTAAAGTAGTGGCGTGGTGGACTTGTTGTAAAGTAGTGGGGTGGTGGAGAGGTGGGCTTGTTGTAAAGTAGTGGGGTGGTGGACTTGTTGTAACATGGTGGGCTTGTTGTAAAGTAGTGGAGAGGTGGGCTTGTTGTAAAGTAGTTTAGAGTTGGGCATGTTGTAAAGTAGTGGAGAGGTGGGCTTGTTGTAAAGTAGTGGGGTAGTGGGCTTGTTGTAAAGTAGTGGAGAGGTGGGCTTGTTGTAAAGTAGTGGAGAGATGGGCTTGTTGTAAAGTAGTGGAGAGATGGGCTTGTTGTAAAGTAGTAGAGAGGTGGGCTTGTTGTAAAGTACTGGAGAGGTTGGCATGTTGTAAAGTAGTGGGGTAGTGGAGAGGTGGGCTTGTTGTAAAGTTGTGGAGAGATGGGCTTGTTGTAAAGTAGTGGCGTGGTGGACTTGTTGTAAAGTAGTGGGGTTGTGGAGAGGTGGGCTTGTTGTAAAGTAGTGGCGTGGTGGACTTGTTGTAAAGTAATGGAGAGGTGGGCTTGTTGTAAAGTAGTGGAGTGGTGGGCTTGTTGTAAAGTAATGGAGAGGTGGACTTGTTGTAAAATAGTGGAGAGGTGGACTTGTTGTAAAGTAGTGGAGAGGTGGACTTATTGTAAAGTAGTGGAGAGCTGGGCTTCTTGTAAAGTAGTGGAGAGGTGGGCTTCTTGTAAAGTGGTGGAGAGGTGGGCTTGTTGTAAAGTAGTGGGGTGGTGGACTTGTTGTAACGTAGTGGGGTGGTTGGCTTGTTGTAAAGTAGTGGAGAGGTGGGCTTGTTGTAAAGTAGTTTAGAGTTGGGCATGTTGTAAAGTAGTGGAGAGGTGGGCTTGTTGTAAAGTTGTGGAGAGATGGGCTTGTTGTAAAGTAGTGGAGAGATGGGCTTGTTGTAAAGTAGTGGAGAGGTGGGCTTGTTGTAAAGTAGTGGGGTGGTGGAGAGGTGGGCTTGTTGTAAAGTAGTGGAGAGATGGGCTTGTTGTAAAGTAGTGGAGAGATGGGCTTGTTGTAAAGTAGTGGAGAGATGGGCTTGTTCTAAAGTAGTGGAGAGATGGGCTTGTTGTAAAGTAGTGGAGAGCTGGGCTTGTTGTAAAGTAGTGGAGAGCTGGGCTTGTTCTAAAGCAGTGGAGAGATGGGCTTGTTGTAAAGTAGTGGAGAGGTGGGCTTGTTGTAAAGTAGTGGAGAGGTGGGCTTGTTGTAAAGTAGTGGAGAGGTGGGCTTGTTGTAAAGTAGTGGAGAGCTGGGCTTGTTGTAAAGTAGTGGAGAGCTGGGCTTGTTGTAAAGTAGTGGAGAGCTGGGCTTGTTGTAAAGTAGTGGAGAGCTGGGCTTGTTGTAAAGTAGTGGAGAGCTGGGCTTGTTGTAAAGTAATGGAAGGTGGACTTGTAGTGGAGAGCTGGGCTTGTTGTAAAGTAATGGAGAGGTGGACTTGTTGTAAAGTAGTGGAGAGGTGGACTTGTTGTAAAGTAGTGGAGAGGTGGACTTCTTGTAAAGTAGTGGAGAGGTGGACTTCTTGTAAAGTAGTGGAGAGGTGGACTTCTTGTAAAGTAGTGGAGAGGTGGGCTTGTTGTAAAGTAGTGGAGAGGTTGGCGTGTTGTAAAGTAGTGGGGTAGTGGAGAGGTGGGCTTGTTGTAAAGTTGTGGAGAGATGGGCTTGTTGTAAAGTAGTGGCGTGGTGGACTTGTTGTAAAGTAGTGGGGTGGTGGAGAGGTGGGCTTGTTGTAAAGTAGTGGCGTGGTGGACTTGTTGTAAAGTAATGGAGAGGTGGGCTTGTTGTAAAGTAGTGGAGTGGTGGGCTTGTTGTAAAGTAATGGAGAGGTGGACTTGTTGTAAAATAGTGGAGAGGTGGACTTGTTGTAAAGTAGTGGAGAGGTGGACTTATTGTAAAGTAGTGGAGAGGTGGGCTTCTTGTAAAGTAGTGGAGAGGTGGGCTTCTTGTAAAGTGGTGGAGAGGTGGGCTTGTTGTAAAGTAGTGGGGTGGTGGACTTGTTGTAACGTAGTGGGGTGGTTGGCTTGTTGTAAAGTAGTGGAGAGGTGGGCTTGTTGTAAAGTAGTTTAGAGTTGGGCATGTTGTAAAGTAGTGGAGACGTGGGCTTGTTGTAAAGTTGTGGAGAGATGGGCTTGTTGTAAAGTAGTGGAGAGGTGGGCTTGTTGTAAAGTAGTGGGGTGGTGGAGGTGGGCTTGTTGTAAAGTAGTGGAGAGATGGGCTTGTTCTAAAGCAGTGGAGAGATGGGCTTGTTGTAAAGCAGTGGAGAGATGGGCTTGTTGTAAAGTAGTGGAGAGGTGGAGAGGTGGGCTTGTTGTAAAGTAGTGGAGAGGTGGGCTTGTTGTAAAGTAGTGGAGAGGTGGGCTTGTTGTAATGTAGTGGAGAGCTGGGCTTGTTGTAAAGTAGTGGAGAGCTGGGCTTGTTGTAAAGTAGTGGAGAGCTGGGCTTGTTGTAAAGTAGTGGAGAGCTGGGCTTGTTGTAAAGTAGTGGAGAGCTGGGCTTGTTGTAAAGTAATGGAGAGGTGGACTTGTTGTAAAATAGTGGAGAGGTGGACTTGTTGTAAAGTAGTGGAGAGGTGGACTTATTGTAAAGTAGTGGAGAGGTGGACTTCTTGTAAAGTAGTGGAGAGGTGGACTTCTTGTAAAGTAGTGGAGAGGTGGACTTCTTGTAAAGTAGTGGAGAGGTGGACTTCTTGTAAAGTAGTGGAGAGGTGGGCTTGTTGTAAAGTAGTGGAGAGGTTGGCGTGTTGTAAAGTAGTGGGGTAGTGGAGAGGTGGGCTTGTTGTAAAGTTGTGGAGAGATGGGCTTGTTGTAAAGTAGTGGCGTGGTGGACTTGTTGTAAAGTAGTGGGGTGGTGGAGAGGTGGGCTTGTTGTAAAGTAGTGGCGTGGTGGACTTGTTGTAAAGTAATGGAGAGGTGGGCTTGTTGTAAAGTAGTGGAGTGGTGGGCTTGTTGTAAAGTAATGGAGAGGTGGACTTGTTGTAAAATAGTGGAGAGGTGGACTTGTTGTAAAGTAGTGGAGAGGTGGACTTATTGTAAAGTAGTGGAGAGGTGGGCTTCTTGTAAAGTAGTGGAGAGGTGGGCTTCTTGTAAAGTGGTGGAGAGGTGGGCTTGTTGTAAAGTAGTGGGGTGGTGGACTTGTTGTAACGTAGTGGGGTGGTTGGCTTGTTGTAAAGTAGTGGAGAGGTGGGCTTGTTGTAAAGTAGTTTAGAGTTGGGCATGTTGTAAAGTAGTGGAGACGTGGGCTTGTTGTAAAGTTGTGGAGAGATGGGCTTGTTGTAAAGTAGTGGAGAGGTGGGCTTGTTGTAAAGTAGTGGGGTGGTGGAGGTGGGCTTGTTGTAAAGTAGTGGAGAGATGGGCTTGTTCTAAAGCAGTGGAGAGATGGGCTTGTTGTAAAGCAGTGGAGAGATGGGCTTGTTGTAAAGTATTGGAGAGGTGGAGAGGTGGGCTTGTTGTAAAGTAGTGGAGAGGTGGAGAGGTGGGCTTGTTGTAAAGTAGTGGAGAGGTGGGCTTGTTGTAAAGTAGTGGGGTGGTGGAGGTGGGCTTGTTGTAAAGTAGTGGGGTGGTGGAGAGGTGGGCTTGTTGTAAAGTAGTGGAGAGGTGGGCTTGTTGTAAAGTAGTGGCGTGGTGGGCTTGTTGTAAAGTAGTGGGGTGGTGGAGGTGGGCTTGTTGTAAAGTAGTGGAGAGATGGGCTTGTTCTAAAGCAGTGGAGAGATGGGCTTGTTGTAAAGCAGTGGAGAGATGGGCTTGTTGTAAAGCAGTGGAGAGATGGGCTTGTTGTAAAGTAGTGGAGAGGTGGGCTTGTTGTAAAGTAGTGGAGAGGAGAGATGGGCTTGTTGTAAAGTAGTTGTGGTGGAGAAAGTGGGCTTGTTGTAAAGTAGTGGAGAGGTGGGTTTGTTGTAAAGTAGTGGCGTGGTGGACTTGTTGTAAAGTAGTGGGGTGGTGGAGAGGTGGGCTTGTTGTAAAGTAGTGGGGTGGTGGACTTGTTGTAACATGGTGGGCTTGTTGTAAAGTAGTGGAGAGGTGGGCTTGTTGTAAAGTAGTGGAGAGGTGGGCTTGTTGTAAAGTAGTGGAGAGCTGGGCTTGTTGTAAAGTAGTGGGGTGGTGGAGAGGTGGGCTTGTTGTAAAGTAGTGGAGAGGTGGGCTTGTTGTAAAGTAGTGGCGTGGTGGACTTGTTGTAAAGTAGTGGGGTGGTGGAGAGGTGGGCTTGTTGTAAAGTAGTGGGGTGGTGGACTTGTTGTAACATGGTGGGCTTGTTGTAAAGTAGTGGAGAGATGGGCTTGTTGTAAAGTAGTGGAGAGGTGGGCTTGTTGTAAAGTAGTGGGGTGGTGGAGGTGGGCTTGTTGTAAAGTAGTGGAGAGATGGGCTTGTTCTAAAGCAGTGGAGAGATGGGCTTTTTGTAAAGCAGTGGAGAGATGGGCTTGTTGTAAAGTAGTGGAGAGGTGGGCTTGTTGTAAAGTAGTGGAGAGCTGGGCTTCTTGTAAAGTAGTGGGGTGGTGGAGAGGTGGGCTTGTTGTAAAGTAGTGGAGAGGTGGGCTTGTTGTAAAGTAGTGGCGTGGTGGACTTGTTGTAAAGTAGTGGGGTGGTGGAGAGATGGGCTTGTTGTAAAGTAGTGGGGTGGTGGACTTGTTGTAACATGGTGGGCTTGTTGTAAAGTAGTGGAGAGGTGGGCTTGTTGTAAAGTAGTGGAGAGGTGGGCTTGTTGTAAAGTAGTGGAGAGCTGGGCTTGTTGTAAAGTAGTGGGGTGGTGGAGAGGTGGGCTTGTTGTAAAGTAGTGGGGTGGTGGACTTGTTGTAACATGGTGGGCTTGTTGTAAAGTAGTGGAGAGATGGGCTTGTTCTAAAGCAGTGGAGAGAAGGGCTTGTTGTAAAGCAGTGGAGAGATGGGCTTGTTGTAAAGTAGTTGTTGTAAAGTAGTGAGAGGTGGGCTTGTTGTAAAGTAGTGGGGTGGTGGAGAGGTGGGCTTGTTGTAAAGTAGTGGAGAGGTGGGCTTGTTTGTAAAGTAGTGGAGAGGTGGACTTGTTGTAAAGTAGTGGGGTGGTGGAGAGGTGGGCTTGTTGTAAAGTAGTGGGGTGGTGGACTTGTTGTAACATGGTGGGCTTGTTGTAAAGTAGTGGAGAGGTGGGCTTGTTGTAAAGTAGTGGGGTGGTGTGGGCTTGTTGTAAAGTAGTGGAGAGGTGGGCTTGTTGTAAAGTAGTGGAGAGGTGGGCTTGTTGTAAAGTAGTGGAGAGATGGGCTTGTTGTAAAGTAGTGGAGAGATGGGCTTGTTGTAAAGTAGTGGAGAGGTGGGCTTGTTGTAAAGTAGTGGAGAGGTGGGCTTGTTGTAAAGTAGTGGAGAGCTGGGCTTCTTGTAAAGTAGTGGGGTGGTGGAGAGGTGGGCTTGTTGTAAAGTAGTGGAGAGGTGGGCTTGTTGTAAAGTAGTGGCGTGGTGGACTTGTTGTAAAGTAGTGGGGTGGTGGAGAGATGGGCTTGTTGTAAAGTAGTGGGGTGGTGGACTTGTTGTAACATGGTGGGCTTGTTGTAAAGTAGTGGAGAGGTGGGCTTGTTGTAAAGTAGTGGAGAGCTGGGCTTGTTGTAAAGTAGTGGAGAGAAAAAAGTAGTGGGGTGGTGGAGAGGTGGGCTTGTTGTAAAGTAGTGGGGTGGTGGACTTGTTGTAAAGTATGGAGAGGTGGGCTTGTTGTAAAGTAGTGGAGAGATGGGCTTGTTCTAAAGCAGTGGAGAGAAGGGCTTGTTGTAAAGCAGTGGAGAGATGGGCTTGTTGTAAAGTAGTGGAGAGGTTGGCGTGTTGTAAAGTAGTGGGGTAGTGGAGAGGTGGGCTTGTTGTAAAGTTGTGGAGAGATGGGCTTGTTGTAAAGTAGTGGCGTGGTGGACTTGTTGTAAAGTAGTGGGGTGGTGGAGAGGTGGGCTTGTTGTAAAGTAGTAGTGGCGTGGTGGACTTGTTGTAAAGTAATGGAGAGGTGGGCTTGTTGTAAAGTAGTGGAGTGGTGGGCTTGTTGTAAAGTAATGGAGAGGTGGACTTGTTGTAAAATAGTGGAGAGGTGGACTTGTTGTAAAGTAGTGGAGAGGTGGACTTATTGTAAAGTAGTGGAGAGGTGGGCTTCTTGTAAAGTAGTGGAGAGGTGGGCTTCTTGTAAAGTGGTGGAGAGGTGGGCTTGTTGTAAAGTAGTGGGGTGGTGGACTTGTTGTAACGTAGTGGGGTGGTTGGCTTGTTGTAAAGTAGTGGAGAGGTGGGCTTGTTGTAAAGTAGTTTAGAGTTGGGCATGTTGTAAAGTAGTGGAGACGTGGGCTTGTTGTAAAGTTGTGGAGAGATGGGCTTGTTGTAAAGTAGTGGAGAGGTGGGCTTGTTGTAAAGTAGTGGGGTGGTGGAGGTGGGCTTGTTGTAAAGTAGTGGAGAGATGGGCTTGTTCTAAAGCAGTGGAGAGAGATGGGCTTGTTGTAAAGCAGTGGAGAGATGGGCTTGTTGTAAAGTAGTGGAGAGGTGGAGAGGTGGGCTTGTTGTAAAGTAGTGGAGAGGTGGGCTTGTTGTAAAGTAGTGGAGAGGTGGGCTTGTTGTAATGTAGTGGAGAGCTGGGCTTGTTGTAAAGTAGTGGAGAGCTGGGCTTGTTGTAAAGTAGTGGAGAGCTGGGCTTGTTGTAAAGTAGTGGAGAGCTGGGCTTGTTGTAAAGTAGTGGAGAGCTGGGCTTGTTGTAAAGTAATGGAGAGGTGGACTTGTTGTAAAATAGTGGAGAGGTGGACTTGTTGTAAAGTAGTGGAGAGGTGGACTTATTGTAAAGTAGTGGAGAGGTGGACTTCTTGTAAAGTAGTGGAGAGGTGGACTTCTTGTAAAGTAGTGGAGAGGTGGACTTCTTGTAAAGTAGTGGAGAGGTGGACTTCTTGTAAAGTAGTGGAGAGGTGGGCTTGTTGTAAAGTAGTGGAGAGGTTGGCGTGTTGTAAAGTAGTGGGGTAGTGGAGAGGTGGGCTTGTTGTAAAGTTGTGGAGAGATGGGCTTGTTGTAAAGTAGTGGCGTGGTGGACTTGTTGTAAAGTAGTGGGGTGGTGGAGAGGTGGGCTTGTTGTAAAGTAGTGGCGTGGTGGACTTGTTGTAAAGTAATGGAGAGGTGGGCTTGTTGTAAAGTAGTGGAGTGGTGGGCTTGTTGTAAAGTAATGGAGAGGTGGACTTGTTGTAAAATAGTGGAGAGGTGGACTTGTTGTAAAGTAGTGGAGAGGTGGACTTATTGTAAAGTAGTGGAGAGGTGGGCTTCTTGTAAAGTAGTGGAGAGGTGGGCTTCTTGTAAAGTGGTGGAGAGGTGGGCTTGTTGTAAAGTAGTGGGGTGGTGGACTTGTTGTAACGTAGTGGGGTGGTTGGCTTGTTGTAAAGTAGTGGAGAGGTGGGCTTGTTGTAAAGTAGTTTAGAGTTGGGCATGTTGTAAAGTAGTGGAGACGTGGGCTTGTTGTAAAGTTGTGGAGAGATGGGCTTGTTGTAAAGTAGTGGAGAGGTGGGCTTGTTGTAAAGTAGTGGGGTGGTGGAGGTGGGCTTGTTGTAAAGTAGTGGAGAGATGGTAGCTTGTTCTAAAGCAGTGGAGAGATGGGCTTGTTGTAAAGTGGAGTGGAGAGATGGGCTTGTTGTAAAGTATTGGAGAGGTGGAGAGGTGGGCTTGTTGTAAAGTAGTGGAGAGGTGGAGAGGTGGGCTTGTTGTAAAGTAGTGGAGAGGTGGGCTTGTTGTAAAGTAGTGGGGTGGTGGAGGTGGGCTTGTTGTAAAGTAGTGGGGTGGTGGAGAGGTGGGCTTGTTGTAAAGTAGTGGAGAGGTGGGCTTGTTGTAAAGTAGTGGCGTGGTGGGCTTGTTGTAAAGTAGTGGGGTGGTGGAGGTGGGCTTGTTGTAAAGTAGTGGAGAGATGGGCTTGTTCTAAAGCAGTGGAGAGATGGGCTTGTTGTAAAGCAGTGGAGAGATGGGCTTGTTGTAAAGCAGTGGAGAGATGGGCTTGTTGTAAAGTAGTGGAGAGGTGGGCTTGTTGTAAAGTAGTGGAGAGCTGGGCTTGTTGTAAAGTAGTTGGGTGGTGGAGAGGTGGGCTTGTTGTAAAGTAGTGGAGAGGTGGGTTTGTTGTAAAGTAGTGGCGTGGTGGACTTGTTGTAAAGTAGTGGGGTGGTGGAGAGGTGGGCTTGTTGTAAAGTAGTGGGGTGGTGGACTTGTTGTAACATGGTGGGCTTGTTGTAAAGTAGTGGAGAGGTGGGCTTGTTGTAAAGTAGTGGAGAGGTGGGCTTGTTGTAAAGTAGTGGAGAGCTGGGCTTGTTGTAAAGTAGTGGGGTGGTGGAGAGGTGGGCTTGTTGTAAAGTAGTGGAGAGGTGGGCTTGTTGTAAAGTAGTGGCGTGGTGGACTTGTTGTAAAGTAGTGGGGTGGTGGAGAGGTGGGCTTGTTGTAAAGTAGTGGGGTGGTGGACTTGTTGTAACATGGTGGGCTTGTTGTAAAGTAGTGGAGAGATGGGCTTGTTGTAAAGTAGTGGAGAGGTGGGCTTGTTGTAAAGTAGTGGGGTGGTGGAGGTGGGCTTGTTGTAAAGTAGTGGAGAGATGGGCTTGTTCTAAAGCAGTGGAGAGATGGGCTTGTTGTAAAGCAGTGGAGAGATGGGCTTGTTGTAAAGTAGTGGAGAGGTGGGCTTGTTGTAAAGTAGTGGAGAGCTGGGCTTCTTGTAAAGTAGTGGGGTGGTGGAGAGGTGGGCTTGTTGTAAAGTAGTGGAGAGGTGGGCTTGTTGTAAAGTAGTGGCGTGGTGGACTTGTTGTAAAGTAGTGGGGTGGTGGAGAGATGGGCTTGTTGTAAAGTAGTGGGGTGGTGGACTTGTTGTAACATGGTGGGCTTGTTGTAAAGTAGTGGAGAGGTGGGCTTGTTGTAAAGTAGTGGAGAGGTGGGCTTGTTGTAAAGTAGTGGAGAGCTGGGCTTGTTGTAAAGTAGTGGGGTGGTGGAGAGGTGGGCTTGTTGTAAAGTAGTGGGGTGGTGGACTTGTTGTAACATGGTGGGCTTGTTGTAAAGTAGTGGAGAGATGGGCTTGTTCTAAAGCAGTGGAGAGAAGGGCTTGTTGTAAAGCAGTGGAGAGATGGGCTTGTTGTAAAGTAGTGGAGAGGTGGGCTTGTTGTAAAGTAGTGGGGTGGTGGAGAGGTGGGCTTGTTGTAAAGTAGTGGAGAGGTGGGCTTGTTGTAAAGTAGTGGCGTGGTGGACTTGTTGTAAAGTAGTGGGGTGGTGGAGAGGTGGGCTTGTTGTAAAGTAGTGGGGTGGTGGACTTGTTGTAACATGGTGGGCTTGTTGTAAAGTAGTGGAGAGGTGGGCTTGTTGTAAAGTAGTGGGGTAGTGGGCTTGTTGTAAAGTAGTGGAGAGGTGGGCTTGTTGTAAAGTAGTGGAGAGGTGGGCTTGTTGTAAAGTAGTGGAGAGATGGGCTTGTTGTAAAGTAGTGGAGAGATGGGCTTGTTGTAAAGTAGTGGAGAGGTGGGCTTGTTGTAAAGTAGTGGAGAGGTGGGCTTGTTGTAAAGTAGTGGAGAGCTGGGCTTCTTGTAAAGTAGTGGGGTGGTGGAGAGGTGGGCTTGTTGTAAAGTAGTGGAGAGGTGGGCTTGTTGTAAAGTAGTGGCGTGGTGGACTTGTTGTAAAGTAGTGGGGTGGTGGAGAGATGGGCTTGTTGTAAAGTAGTGGGGTGGTGGACTTGTTGTAACATGGTGGGCTTGTTGTAAAGTAGTGGAGAGGTGGGCTTGTTGTAAAGTAGTGGAGAGGTGGGCTTGTTGTAAAGTAGTGGAGAGCTGGGCTTGTTGTAAAGTAGTGGGGTGGTGGAGAGGTGGGCTTGTTGTAAAGTAGTGGGGTGGTGGACTTGTTGTAACATGGTGGGCTTGTTGTAAAGTAGTGGAGAGATGGGCTTGTTCTAAAGCAGTGGAGAGAAGGGCTTGTTGTAAAGCAGTGGAGAGATGGGCTTGTTGTAAAGTAGTGGAGAGGTGGGCTTGTTGTAAAGTAGTGGAGAGCTGGGCTTGTTGTAAAGTAGTGGGGTGGTGGAGAGGTGGGCTTGTTGTAAAGTAGTGGAGAGGTGGGCTTGTTGTAAAGTAGTGGCGTGGTGGACTTGTTGTAAAGTAGTGGGGTGGTGGAGAGGTGGGCTTGTTGTAAAGTAGTGGGGTGGTGGACTTGTTGTAACATGGTGGGCTTGTTGTAAAGTAGTGGAGAGGTGGGCTTGTTGTAAAGTAGTGGGGTAGTGGGCTTGTTGTAAAGTAGTGGAGAGGTGGGCTTGTTGTAAAGTAGTGGAGAGGTGGGCTTGTTGTAAAGTAGTGGAGAGATGGGCTTGTTGTAAAGTAGTGGAGAGATGGGCTTGTTGTAAAGTAGTGGAGAGGTGGGCTTGTTGTAAAGTAGTGGAGAGGTGGGCTTGTTGTAAAGTAGTGGGGTAGTGGGCTCTTTGTAAAGTAGTGGAGAGGTGGGCTTGTTGTAAAGTAGTGGAGAGATGGGCTTGTTGTAAAGTAGTGGAGAGATGCGCTTGTTGTAAAGTAGTGGAGAGATGGGCTTGTTGTAAAGTAGTGGAGAGGTGGGCTTGTTGTAAAGTAGTGGAGAGGTTGGCGTGTTGTAAAGTAGTGGGGTAGTGGAGAGGTGGGCTTGTTGTAAAGTTGTGGAGAGATGGGCTTGTTGTAAAGTAGTGGCGTGGTGGACTTGTTGTAAAATAGTGGAGAGGTGGACTTGTTGTAAAGTAGTGGAGAGGTGGACTTATTGTAAAGTAGTGGAGAGGTGGGCTTCTTGTAAAGTAGTGGAGAGGTGGGCTTGTTGTAAAGTAGTGGGGTGGTGGACTTGTTGTAACGTAGTGGGGTGGTTGGCTTGTTGTAAAGTAGTGGAGAGGTGGGCTTGTTGTAAAGTAGTGGAGAGGTGGGCTTGTTGTAAAGTAGTGGAGAGATGGGCTTGTTGTAAAGTAGTGGGGTGGTGGGCTTGTTGTAAAGTAGTGGGGTGGTGGGCTTGTTGTAAAGTTGTGGAGAGATGGGCTTGTTGTAAAGTAGTGGAGAGATGGGCTTGTTGTAAAGTAGTGGAGAGGTGGGCTTGTTGTAAAGTAGTGGGGTGGTGGAGGTGGGCTTGTTGTAAAGTAGTGGGGTGGTGGAGAGATGGGCTTGTTGTAAAGTAGTGGAGAGATGGGCTTGTTGTAAAGTAGTGGAGAGATGGGCTTGTTGTAAAGTTGTGGAGAGATGGGCTTGTTGTAAAGTAGTGGAGAGATGGGCTTGTTCTAAAGCAGTGGAGAGATGGGCTTGTTGTAAAGCAGTGGAGAGATGGGCTTGTTGTAAAGTAGTGGAGAGGTGGGCTTGTTGTAAAGTAGTGGAGAGGTGGAGAGGTGGGCTTGTTGTAAAGTAGTGGAGAGGTGGGCTTGTTGTAAAGTAGTGGAGAGAGGGGCTTGTTGTAAAGTTGTGGAGAGGTGGTCTTGTTGTAAAGTAGTGGGGTGGTGGAGAGGTGGGCTTGTTGTAAAGTAGTGGAGAGGTGGGCTTGTTGTAAAGTAGTGGAGAGGTGGGCTTGTTGTAAAGTAGTGGAGAGGTGGGCTTGTTGTAAAGTAGTGGAGAGGTGGGCTTGTTGTAAAGTAGTGGAGAGATGGGCTTGTTGTAAAGTAGTGGGGTGGTGGAGGTGGAGGTGGGCTTGTTGTAAAGTAGTGGGGTGGTGGAGAGATGGGCTTGTTGTAAAGTAGTGGAGAGATGGGCTTGTTGTAAAGTAGTGGAGAGATGGGCTTGTTGTAAAGTAGTGGAGAGGTGGGCTTGTTGTAAAGTAGTGGAGAGGTGGGCTTGTTGTAAAGTAGTGGAGAGGTGGGCTTGTTGTAAAGTAGTGGAGAGAGGGGCTTGTTGTAAAGTTGTGGTGAGGTGGTCTTGTTGTAAAGTAGTGGGGTGGTGGAGTTGAGGTGGGCTTGTTGTAAAGCAGTGGAGAGATGGGCTTGTTGTAAAGCAGTGGAGAGATGGGCTTGTTGTAAAGTAGTGGAGAGGTGGGCTTGTTGTAAAGTAGTGGAGAGGTGGGCTTGTTGTAAAGTAGTGGAGAGAGGGGCTTGTTGTAAAGTTGTGGAGAGGTGGTCTTGTTGTAAAGTAGTGGGGTGGTGGAGAGGTGGGCTTGTTGTAAAGTAGTGGAGAGGTGGGCTTGTTGTAAAGTAGTGGAGAGGTGGGCTTGTTGTAAAGTAGTGGAGAGGTGGGCTTGTTGTAAAGTAGTGGCGTGGTGGACTTGTTGTAAAGTAGTGGGGTGGTGGAGAGGTGGGCTTGTTGTAAAGTAGTGGGGTGGTGGACTTGTTGTAACATGGTGGGCTTGTTGTAAAGTAGTGGAGAGGTGGGCTTGTTGTAAAGTAGTTTAGAGTTGGGCATGTTGTAAAGTAGTGGAGAGGTGGGCTTGTTGTAAAGTAGTGGAGAGATGGGCTTGTTGTAAAGTAGTGGAGAGATGGGCTTGTTGTAAAGTAGTGGAGAGATGGGCTTGTTGTAAAGTAGTGGAGAGATGGGCTTGTTGTAAAGTAGTGGAGAGAGGGGCTTGTTGTAAAGTTGTGGAGAGGTGGTCTTGTTGTAAAGTAGTGGAGAGGTGGGCTTGTTGTAAAGTAGTGGAGAGATGGGCTTGTTGTAAAGTAGTGGAGAGGTGGGCTTGTTGTAAAGTAGTGGAGAGGTGGTCTTGTTGTAAAGTAGTGGAGAGGTGGGCTTGTTGTAAAGTAGTGGAGAGGTGGGCTTGTTGTAAAGTAGTGGAGAGCTGGGCTTGTTGTAAAGTAGTGGGGTGGTGGAGAGGTGGGCTTGTTGTAAAGTAGTGGGGTGGTGGACTTGTTGTAACATGGTGGGCTTGTTGTAAAGTAGTGGAGAGATGGGCTTGTTCTAAAGCAGTGGAGAGAAGGGCTTGTTGTAAAGCAGTGGAGAGATGGGCTTGTTGTAAAGTAGTGGAGAGGTGGGCTTGTTGTAAAGTAGTGGGGTGGTGGAGAGGTGGGCTTGTTGTAAAGTAGTGGAGAGGTGGGCTTGTTGTAAAGTAGTGGCGTGGTGGACTTGTTGTAAAGTAGTGGGGTGGTGGAGAGGTGGGCTTGTTGTAAAGTAGTGGGGTGGTGGACTTGTTGTAACATGGTGGGCTTGTTGTAAAGTAGTGGAGAGGTGGGCTTGTTGTAAAGTAGTGGGGTAGTGGGCTTGTTGTAAAGTAGTGGAGAGGTGGGCTTGTTGTAAAGTAGTGGAGAGGTGGGCTTGTTGTAAAGTAGTGGAGAGATGGGCTTGTTGTAAAGTAGTGGAGAGATGGGCTTGTTGTAAAGTAGTGGAGAGGTGGGCTTGTTGTAAAGTAGTGGAGAGGTGGGCTTGTTGTAAAGTAGTGGGGTAGTGGGCTCTTTGTAAAGTAGTGGAGAGGTGGGCTTGTTGTAAAGTAGTGGAGAGATGGGCTTGTTGTAAAGTAGTGGAGAGATGGGCTTGTTGTAAAGTAGTGGAGAGATGGGCTTGTTGTAAAGTAGTGGAGAGGTGGGCTTGTTGTAAAGTAGTGGAGAGGTTGGCGTGTTGTAAAGTAGTGGGGTAGTGGAGAGGTGGGCTTGTTGTAAAGTTGTGGAGAGATGGGCTTGTTGTAAAGTAGTGGCGTGGTGGACTTGTTGTAAAGTAATGGAGAGGTGGGCTTGTTGTAAAGTAGTGGAGGGCTTGTTGTAAAGTAATGGAGTGGTGGGCTTGTTGTAAAGTAATGGAGAGGTCGACTTGTTGTAAAGTAGGGTGGGGACTTGTTGTAACGTACTTGTTGTAAAGTAGTGGAGGTGGGCTTGTTGTAAAGCTTTAGTTGTAAAGTAGTGGAGAGGTGGGCTTGTTGTAAAGTAGTGGAGAGGTGGGCTTGTTGTAAAGTAGTGGAGAGATGGGCTTGTTGTAAAGTAGTGGGGTGGTGGGCTTGTTGTAAAGTAGTGGGGTGGTGGGCTTGTTGTAAAGTTGTGGAGAGATGGGATTGTTGTAAAGTAGTGGAGAGATGGGCTTGTTGTAAAGTAGTGGAGAGGTGGGCTTGTTGTAAAGTAGTGGGGTGGTGGAGGTGGGCTTGTTGTAAAGTAGTGGGGTGGTGGAGAGATGGGCTTGTTGTAAAGTAGTGGAGAGATGGGCTTGTTGTAAAGTAGTGGAGAGATGGGCTTGTTGTAAAGTTGTGGAGAGATGGGCTTGTTGTAAAGTAGTGGAGAGATGGGCTTGTTCTAAAGCAGTGGAGAGATGGGCTTGTTGTAAAGCAGTGGAGAGATGGGCTTGTTGTAAAGTAGTGGAGAGGTGGGCTTGTTGTAAAGTAGTGGAGAGGTGGGCTTGTTGTAAAGTAGTGGAGAGGTGGGCTTGTTGTAAAGTAGTGGAGAGAGGGGCTTGTTGTAAAGTTGTGGAGAGGTGGTCTTGTTGTAAAGTAGTGGGGTGGTGGAGAGGTGGGCTTGTTGTAAAGTAGTGGAGAGGTGGGCTTGTTGTAAAGTAGTGGAGAGGTGGGCTTGTTGTAAAGTAGTGGAGAGGTGGGCTTGTTGTAAAGTAGTGGAGAGGTGGGCTTGTTGTAAAGTAGTGGAGAGATGGGCTTGTTGTAAAGTAGTGGGGTGGTGGAGGTGGGCTTGTTGTAAAGTAGTGGGGTGGTGGAGAGATGGGCTTGTTGTAAAGTAGTGGAGAGATGGGCTTGTTGTAAAGTAGTGGAGAGATGGGCTTGTTGTAAAGTAGAGGAGAGGTGGGCTTGTTGTAAAGTAGTGGAGAGGTGGGCTTGTTGTAAAGTAGTGGAGAGGTGGGCTTGTTGTAAAGTAGTGGAGAGATGGGCTTGTTGTAAAGTAGTGGAGAGAGGGGCTTGTTGTAAAGTTGTGGAGAGGTGGTCTTGTTGTAAAGTAGTGGGGTGGTGGAGAGGTGGGCTTGTTGTAAAGCAGTGGAGAGATGGGCTTGTTGTAAAGCAGTGGAGAGATGGGCTTGTTGTAAAGTAGTGGAGAGGTGGGCTTGTTGTAAAGTAGTGGAGAGGTGGGCTTGTTGTAAAGTAGTGGAGAGAGGGGCTTGTTGTAAAGTTGTGGAGAGGTGGTCTTGTTGTAAAGTAGTGGGGTGGTGGAGAGGTGGGCTTGTTGTAAAGTAGTGGAGAGGTGGGCTTGTTGTAAAGTAGTGGAGAGGTGGGCTTGTTGTAAAGTAGTGGAGAGGTGGGCTTTTGTAAAGTAGTGGCGTGGTGGACTTGTTGTAAAGTAGTGGGGTGGTGGAGAGGTGGGCTTGTTGTAAAGTAGTGGGGTGGTGGACTTGTTGTAACATGGTGGGCTTGTTGTAAAGTAGTGGAGAGGTGGGCTTGTTGTAAAGTAGTTTAGAGTTGGGCATGTTGTAAAGTAGTGGAGAGGTGGGCTTGTTGTAAAGTAGTGGAGAGATGGGCTTGTTGTAAAGTAGTGGAGAGATGGGCTTGTTGTAAAGTAGTGGAGAGATGGGCTTGTTGTAAAGTAGTGGAGAGATGGGCTTGTTGTAAAGTAGTGGAGAGAGGGGCTTGTTGTAAAGTTGTGGAGAGGTGGTCTTGTTGTAAAGTAGTGGAGAGGTGGGCTTGTTGTAAAGTAGTGGAGAGATGGGCTTGTTGTAAAGTAGTGGAGAGATGGGCTTGTTGTAAAGTAGTGGAGAGGTGGGCTTGTTGTAAAGTAGTGGAGAGGTGGTCTTGTTGTAAAGTAGTGGAGAGATGGGCTTGTTGTAAAGTAGTGGGGTGGTGGGCTTGTTGTAAAGTAGTGGGGTGGTGGAGAGGTGGGCTTGTTGTGGAGGACTGAGCACTGCCATGTAGATGCTAATTGTATTGTGTGCCATGGCAGCAGCGCTGGTCCTGCCAACGACCTACAAACAACTGGAGGGGACAAAAGGGCATTGAGGGACCCGGCCCGGACTGGCTCAGCAGCCACGGGGACACACACTTACATGCAGGGAGGCAGATTCCCACACTGATACCCTGGTATGCAGCATATGCAGGCCACAAACTATGTAGTAATCAAATCAAATCAAATGTATTTATAAAGCCCTTCTTACATCAGCTGATATCACAAAGTGCTGTACAGAAACCCAGCCTAAAACCCTAAACAGCAAGCAATGCAGGTGTAGAAGCACGGTGGCTAGGAAAAACTCCCTAGAAAGGCCAAAACCTAGGAAGAAACCTAGAGAGGAACCAGGCTATGAGGGGTGGCCAGTCCTCTTCTGGCTGTGCCGGGTGGAGATTATAACAGAACATGGCCAAGATGTTCAAATGTTCATAAATAACCAGCATGGTCAAATAATAATAATCACAGTAGTTGTCAAGGGTGCAGCAAGTCAGCACCTCAGGAGTAAATGTCAGTTGGCTTTTCATAGCCGATCATTAAGAGTATCTCTACCGCTCCTGCTGTCTCTAGAGAGTTGAAAACAGCAGGTCTGGGACAGGTAGCACGTCCGGTGAACAGGTCAGGATTCCATAGCCGCAGGCAGAACAGTTGAAACTGGAGCAGCAGCACGGCCAGGTGGACTGGGGACATCAAGGAGTCATCATGCCAGGTAGTCCTGAGGCATGGTCCTAGGGCTCAGGTCCTCAGAGAGAGAGAGAGAAAGAAAGAGAAGAGAGAATTAGAGAGAGCATACTTAAATTCACACAGGACACCGGATCAGACAGATGTCGTAGCCACCCTGACGTAGCCACAAGGACTCTCTAGTACAGACACCAACACTTTCACATCAACATCCTGCAGGTATAGACACAGGCAGTATGCCCATGTATGCCCTTACAATGTCACTGGGTTAGGGGCATGTTGGTCATCTTGAGAACTGTTGGTAAATTATAATTATGCTGTTTTTGCGTGGAAGATATTACAAGTATTTCTGCATTAAAGAAAAAAACTCAAACACGACTGCCTCTCTTTCCCACAGGCATTCTCACTCTCTATCTCTCACACGTTAGTCCATAATCACTCTATACGTCTTCTGTAATCACTCTATACATCTTCTGTTATACGTCTTCTGTAATCACTCTCTACGTCTTCTGTAATCACTCTCTACGTCTTCTGTAATCACTCTCTACGTCTTCTGTAATCACTCTCTACGTCTTCTGTTATACGTCTTCTGTAATCACTCTCTACGTCTTCTGTAATCACTCTCTACGTCTTCTGTAATCACTCTCTACGTCTTCTGTAATCTCTCTCTACGTCTTCTGTAATCACTCTCTACGTCTTCTGTAATCACTCTCTACATCTTCTGTTATACGTCTTCTGTAATCACTCTCGTCTTCTGTAATCACGTCTTCTGTAATCACTCTCTACGTCTTCTGTATAATCTCTCTCTACGTCTTCTGTAATCACTCTCTACGTCTTCTGTAATCACTCTCTACGTCTTCTGTAATCTCTCTCTACGTCTTCTGTAATCTCTCTCTACGTCTTCTGTAATCACTCTCACGTCTCAATCGTCTTCTGTAATCACTCTTCTCTCGCCTTCTGTAATCACTCTCTACGTCTTCTGTAATCACTCTACGTCTTCTGTAATCTCTCTCTACGTCTTCTGTAATCACTCTCTACGTCTTCTGTAATCACTCTCTACGTCTTCTGTTATACGTCTTCTGTAATCTCTCTCTACGTCTTCTGTAATCTCTCTCTACGTCTTCTGTAATCACTCTCTACGTCTTCTGTAATCTCTCTCTACGTCTTCTGTAATCACTCTACTTCTGTAATACGTCTTCTGTAATCACTCTCTTCTGTACATCTTCTGTTATACGTCTTCTGTAATCACTCTCTCACGTCTTCTGTAATCACTCTCTTCTGTAACGTCTTCTGTAATCTCTCTCACGTCTTCTGTAATCTCTCTCTCTCACGTCTTCTGTAATCACTCTCTGTAATCACTCTCACGTCTTCTGTAATCACTCTCTGTACGTCTTCTGTAATCACTCTGTAATACGTCTTCTGTAATCACTCTCACGTCTTCTGTAATCTCTCTCTGTAATCGTCTTCTGTAATCACTCTCTACGTCTTCTGTAATCACTCTCTACGTCTTCTGTTATACGTCTTCTGTAATCTCTCTCTACGTCTTCTGTAATCACTCTACGTCTTCTGTAATCTCTCTCTACGTCTTCTGTAATCTCTCTCTACGTCTTCTGTAATCACTCTCTACGTCTTCTGTAATCAAAGTCTGTCACTCACTAGTAGACAGACTCTCCTCTCTGCACACTGGGGGCTGGTGGTAATCCTGTTTGGTGAGTGGGGTGGCAGGGAGCGTGTTATCCAAACAGAGCTCACCATGTCTTTATGTGTGTAATCCGGGTGGCTTTCTTAGCATCACTAATGGAGGTTCCAGGCCTTCATCAGGGGAACACTAGAGAGGGATAACGTAGCGGGTGTTAAATAGAGGTTTTAGGGGATTAAGCCGTTTGGACCACAAAGCCCCCTGCACGGGACAGGGCCAGAGGGGCGTGACTTTATCGGATGTGAGGGATGAGGAGGATTTGGGGAGGGTGGAAGAAGTTGGGGGTGGTTTGTTCCAGGAACAGTCACAATGACACTGCAGCGAAGGAAGGCAGCTGTAGGCAGGACAAATAAACGGTGGCCCCTCTCCGCTCTGCTCTGCACCCCTTCTTCAGACCAGCTCTGGGTGGAGGGTCACTTCTCTGTGGAGAATGTATCCACCTGGTTGGCAAAGACAGGGAGCCCTAGTGCTACTGTCATCCAAAGCATCCCCCTGTTCATTCATACCTCTCCCGCCATTTATTTTCCCTCCCTCCCTCAGTTTCCCTTAATCTCCCTCAGTTTCCCTTAATCTCCCTCCCTCCCTCCCTCCCTCACTCAGTTTCCCTTAATCTCCCTCCCTCCCTCAGTTTCCCTTAACCTCCCTCCCTCCCTCAGTTTCCCTTAATCTCCCTCTCTCCCTCCCTCCCTCAGTTTCCCTTAATCTCCCTCTCTCCCTCCCTCCCTCAGTTTCCCTTAATCTCCCTCTCTCCCTCCCTCCCTCAGTTTCCCTTAATCTCCCTCCCTCCCTCCCTCAGTTTCCCTTAATCTCCCTCCCTCCCTCACTCAGTTTCCCTTAATCTCCCTCCCTCCCTCAGTTTCCTTAACCTCCCTCCCTCCCTCCCTCCCTCCCTACCTCCCTCAGTTTCCCTTAATCTCCCTCCCTCCCTCCCTCACTCAGTTCCCTTAATCTCCCTCCCTCCCTCCCTCAGTTTCCCTTAACCTCCCTCCCTACCTCCCTCAGTTTCCCTTAATCTCCCTCTCTCCGTGTCCACTGAGCATCAGTCACATTCAGAACCCAGCGTGGTGTGGTGCCAGTTGTTTCATTCAGCTTAGCTAAATGATGGAGTGTCTTAATTACCCCTGGTGTCAGCTTTGATCAGGGGGGGCATATATCATCTGGACTAGGCTAGGGGATGAGGGACATGCTGGCTGCTCTGCCTGGCTGGCTGGCTGCTCTGCCTGGCTGGCTGTTCTGTCTGGCTGCTCTGCCTGCTCTGCCTGGCTGTCTGGCTGCTCTGCCTGGCTGGCTAGCTGCTCGGCCTGGCTGGCTGGCTGCTCGGCCTGGCTGGCTGGCTGGCTAGCTAGCTGCTCGGCCTGGCTGGCTGGCTGTTCGGCCTGGCTGGCTGGTTGCTCAGCCTGGCTAGCTGGCTGCTCGGCATGGCTGACTGGCTGCGCGGCATGGCTGGCTGGCTGCTCGGCATGGCTGGCTGGCTGCTCGGCCTGGCTGGCTGGCTGCTCGGCCTGGCTGGCTGGCTGCTCGGCCTGGCTTGGCTGGCTGCTCGGCTTGGCTGGCTGCTCGGCCTGGATTGGCTGGCTGCTCGGCTTGGCTGGCTGCTCGGCATGGCTGGCTGGCTGGCTGCTCGGCATGGCTGGCTGGCTGCTCGGCCTGTCTGGCTGGCTGCTCGGCCTGACTGGCTGGCTGCTCGTCCTGGCTGGCTGACTCCCTACCTGCTCCACACTACGCACAGCCTTTGATTGGTGGGCAGCAGCATGACTCATGTCACCATTCTAAACAGCATTATTAACAGTGTTGTATCTCTCCCAGAATGGAGGGAACACAGCCTCTGGGATGGAGGAATAGGGGGGGGCTGTGTTTTCAGCCACTGCTTGAGGTGTTACTGTGTAAGGACTATTCCTGGTTGTCGCCCATTCTTTAGGTCAGGGATCATCAACTGGATTCAGCCGCGGGACGATTTTTGTGTTGAGTGGATGGTCAGGGGGCCAGAACATAATGACAAATCATTTGTAGACTGCAAATTGACCAAAAGAAGCACAAACAGATATAACATTTGACTTAAACGTAATTTCAAACATGGCTTACATTTGTATGCAATCACATACAGCACCAGTCAAAAGTGTGGACACACCTACTCATTCCAGGGTTTTTCTTTATTTGGACTGTTTTCTACATTGAAGTCATCAAAACTATGAAATAACACATATGGAATCATGTCGTAACCCAGAAAGTGTTAACACAAATCAAAATATATTTGTCTTTCTCTGTCCAAACCATCCAGACATAACCTCCCCCTCCCCTGCAGAGTATCCATCTCCAGTAGGGGGGGGGGTTGGGGTGGTCTCCTTTCTCCTTCACCCTCTCCTTCCCTCTGCCCTTCTCTCTCTCTCTTTCTCATTCTCTTCTCTCCCCCAGGCTGAAGAATGCCTGGCAGGCCCTTTAATTGGTGCAGCCAGGGCCAGGTGTAGCCACTTGTCTCAGCCTCCCTCAGTGTTCTCTGGAGGTCTACTCAGGCTGGGCCCCTTCCCTTCCCCAGACTCATTCAAAGGGGCCACAATGCTCTCTCTATCAGGCCCCCAAGATTCAAAGGCCCTGCTGGTTTTTAACTACGCACCCCCCAGTCCAGTAAATGGCGTTCACATATCATTTTTTTTTGCTAAAACGGCCTCTCACAAAAAAAGGACTCCCCCTCATGTTACCCCCCAACACCTCCTTCCCAGGCCTCTCCAGCCTCCAGTTCTTTCTCCCAGGGTCTTTATTAGTTTTGTGAATTCCTGACGAACTCTTGTCCATCTCTTTGCAGTGGCTCCCGTTGGGACCTGTATCAACCCTGTTTGTCCTCCCAAGGAAAATCCTCCTGTCTTGTTCTCTCTCTATAGTAGAATATATGACTGCAGGGAATTCATGCAGATGGGAAATAGAATTTGATTTAGAATGAGAATTTAGAAAATGTCCTATTTTTTCCCTCCCCCTGTCCCTACAGGTGATAGATGGGACGCTGGCCCCCTTCCTCTCCAAGGTGATTCAGTTTGCCAGTTCCCACGTCTACAGCTGCAGACAGTGCAGAGAGAAGGGCTTCATCTGTGAGATGTGTCAGAACGGACAGGTCATCTACCCCTTCCAGGAGAGTGCTACTAAGAGGTGAGTCCCCTGTATGCACAGATCTAGGATCAGCCCAATATCCCACTAACCCGCAACCAGGAAATGGCGGAGCGATTTCTGCATGTCGCACCTTTAGCTTTTCGGGGTAATGCAGTAAACTGATCTTAGATCATGATGGCATCCTGGAGAATGAATGGAGTAAAGAGGAGTGTGTCTCTGTCTCTTGCCTTATGACATGCTACTGAGAAGGAATGGCCCTCTCTCACCTCAGGGAGGTTTGATGTTTCACTGAAAAGGAATGGAGGAGAGGAGAGGACAGAGAGGAGATCAGGAAGGAAGAGGAGAGGACAGAGAGGAGGTCAGGAAGAGGAGAGGAGAGGACAGAGAGGAGGTCAGGAAGGAAGAGGAGAGGACAGAGAGGTCAGGAAGGAAGAGGAGAGGACAGAGAGGTCAGGAAGGAAGAGGAGAGGACAGAGAGATCAGGAAGGAAGAGGAGAGGACAGAGAGGAGGTCAGGAAGGAAGAGGAGAGGAGGAGGAGTCAGTAAGGAAGAGGAGAGGACAGAGAGGAGGTCAGGAAGAGGAGAGGACAGAGAGGAGATCAGGAAGAGGAGAGGAGAGGACAGAGGAGATCAGGAAGGGAGAGGAGAGGTCAGGAAGGAAGAGGAGAGGTCAGGAAGGAAGAGGAGAGGTCAGGAAGGAAGAGGAGAGGACAGAGAGATCAGGAAGGAAGAGGAGAGGTCAGGAAGGAAGAGGAGAGGTCAGGAAGGAAGAGGAGAGGTCAGGAAGGAAGAGGAGAGGACAGAGAGATCAGGAAGGAAGAGGAGAGGTCAGGAAGGAAGAAGAAAGGAGGAGGTCAGTAAGGAAGAGGAGAGGACAGAGAGGAGGTCAGGAAGAGGAGAGGAGAGGACAGAGAGGTCGGGAAGGAAGAGGAGAGGAGAGGACAGAGAGGTCGTCAGGAAGGAAGAGGAGAGGACAGAGAGGTCAGGAAGAGGAGAGGAGAGGACAGAGAGGAGGTCAGGAAGGAAGAGGAGAGGACAGAGAGGAGGACAGAGGAGATCAGGAAGAGGAGAGGACAGAGAGGAGATCAGGAAGAGGAGAGGACAGAGAGGAGATCAGGAAGGGAGAGGAGAGGACAGAGAGGTCAGGAAGGAAGAGGAGAGGACAGGGAGGAGGTCAGGAAGGAAGAGGAGATGTCAGGAAGGGAGAGGAGAGGACAGAAAGGGAGAGGAGAGGACAGAAAGGAAGAGGAGAGGACAGAGAGGTCAGGAAAGAAGAGGGGAGGACAGAGAAGTCAGGAAGGAAGAGGGGAGGACAGAGAGGAGGTCAGGAAGGAAGAGGAGAGGACAGAGAGGTGGTCAGGGAGGAAGAGGAGAGGACAGAGAGGAGGTCAGGAAGGAAGAGGAGAGGACAGAGAGGAGGTCAGGAAGGAAGAGGAGAGGAGGAGGTCAGTAAGGAAGAGGAGAGGACAGAGAGGAGGTCAGGAAGAGGAGAGGACAGAGAGGAGATCAGGAAGAGGAGAGGAGAGGACAGAGGAGATCAGGAAGGGAGAGGAGAGGACAGGGAGGAGGTCAGGAAGGAAGAGGAGAGGTCAGGAAGGAAGAGGAGAGGTCAGGAAGGAAGAGGAGAGGACAGAGAGATCAGGAAGGAAGAGGAGAGGACAGAGAGGTCAGGAAGGAAGAAGAAAGGAGGAGGTCAGTAAGGAAGAGGAGAGGACAGAGAGGAGGTCAGGAAGAGGAGAGGAGAGGACAGAGAGGTCGGGAAGGAAGAGGAGAGGAGAGGACAGAGAGGAGAGAACAGAGAGGAGGTCAGGAAGGAAGAGGAGAGGACAGAGAGGTCAGGAAGAGGAGAGGAGAGGACAGAGAGGAGGTCAGGAAGGAAGAGGAGAGGACAGAGAGGAGGACAGAGGAGATCAGGAAGAGGAGAGGACAGAGAGGAGATCAGGAAGAGGAGAGGACAGAGAGGAGATCAGGAAGGGAGAGGAGAGGTCAGGAAGGAAGAGGAGAGGACAGGGAGGAGGTCAGGAAGGAAGAGGAGATGTCAGGAAGGGAGAGGAGAGGACAGAAAGGGAGAGGAGAGGACAGAAAGGAAGAGGAGAGGACAGAGAGGTCAGGAAAGAAGAGGGGAGGACAGAGAAGTCAGGAAGGAAGAGGGGAGGACAGAGAGGAGGTCAGGAAGGAAGAGGAGAGGACAGAGAGGTGGTCAGGGAGGAAGAGGAGAGGACAGAGAGGAGGTCAGGAAGGAAGAGGAGAGGACAGAGAGATCAGGAAGGAAGAGGAGAGGAGAGGACAGAGAGGAGGTCAGGGAGGAAGAGGAGAGCACAAAGAGGAGGTCAGAAAGGGGAGAGGACTGAAGAAATCAGTCAGAGGAGAGGACAGAGAGGTCAGGAAGGGAGAAGACAGAGTGGAGGTCAGGAGAGAGCACTCTAGGCCATATTTAAAATGTGTTTATTCTTTTGGAATGTTTACTGTTAATTTTTGTTTGTTTGTTTCACTTCACTTTTTTTTGGCAATGTTAACATGTGTTTCCCATGTCAATAAAGCCCTTAAATTGAATTGAGAGAGAGAGCTCTAGGCCAGAGAGGGAGAGTGAGAGAGCTCTGAGCCAGAGAGCGAGAGAGCTCTAGGCCAGAGGGGGAGAGAGCTCTAGGCCAGAGGGAGAGAGAGCTCTAGGCCAGAGAGGGAGAGAGCTCGAGCTCTAGGCCAGAGAGAGAGAGAGCTCTAGGCCAGAAAGAGAGGGAGAGAGAGAGAGGCCAGAGAGAGAGAGAGAGCTCTAGGCCAGAGAGGGAGAGCGAGCTCTAGGCCAGGGAGGGAGAGAGAGAGAGAGAGAGAGGGAGAGAGAGAGAGCTCTAGGCCAGAGGGGGAGAGAGCTCTAGGTCAGAGAGAGAGAGCTATAGGCCAGAGAGGGAGAGAGAGAGAGAGCTCTAGGCCAGAGAGAGAGAGAGCTCTAGGCCAGAGCGGGAGAGGGAGGCTCTGCTCACACTTACTGGCCTGAGGCCAAACCACGACCAACAACATTGGACCCTTTATGGAACGAAAAGCCTTCACTATATCATCCTGGAATATCCAAGGCCTGAGGTCATCTGCCTTTGGCCTAAAGAGCAGGAACCCGGACTTCACCAAAGAAATCGGTAATACAGACATTGTCATCCTGCAAGAAACCTGGTATAGAGGAGACAGACCCACTGGTTGCCCTCTAGGTTACAGAGAGCTGGTAGTCCCATCCAACAAACTACCAGGTGTGAAACAGGGAAGGGACTCAGGGGGTATGCTAATTTGGTATAGAGCAGACATAACTCACTCCATTAAATTAATCAAAACAGGAACATTTTACATTTGGCTTGAAATTCAAAAGGAAATTATCTTAACAGAGAAAAATGTCCTCCTGTGTGCTACCTATATCCCCCCACTAGAAGCCCCATACTTTAATGAAGACAGCTTCTCCACCCTGGAGGGGGAAATCAATCATTTCTAGGCCCAGGGACATGTACTAGTCTGTGGCGACCTAAATGCCAGAACCGGACAAGAACCTGACACCCTCAGCACACAGGGGGACAAACACCTGCCTGGAGGTGACAGCATTCCCTCCCACATATGCCCCCCTAGGCACAACTATGACAACATAACCAACAAAAACGGGTCACAACTCCTGCAGCTCTGTCGCACGCTGGGTATGTACATAGTCAATGGTAGGCTTCGAGGGGACTCCTATGGTAGGTACACCTATACCTGTTCCAAAAAAGATGCAGTCACCAGGACCACAAATACAAATTCCATCTAGACACTGTTGCCCTAGAGCACACAAAAAACTATACATACCTTGGCCTAAACATCAGCGCCACAGGTAACTTCCACAAAGCTGTGAACGATCTGAGAGACAAGGCAAGAAGGGCATTCTATGCCATCAAAAGGAACATAAAATTCAACATACTAATTAGGATTTGGCTAAAAATACTTGAATCAGTCATAGAGCCCATTGCCCTTTATGGTTGTGAGGTCTGGGGTCCGCTCACCAACCAAGACTTCACAAAATGGGACAAACACCAAATTGAGACTCTGCACGCAGAATTCTGCAAAAATATCCTCTGTGTACAAGGTAGAACACCAAATAATGCATGCAGAGCAGACTTAGGCCGATACCCACTAATTATCAAAATCCAGAAAAGAGCCGTTAAATTCTATAACCACCTAAAAGGAAGCGATTCCCAAACCTTCCATAACAAAGCCATCACCTACAGAGAGATGACCCTGGAGAAGAGTCCCCTAAGCAAGCTGGTCCTGGGGCTCTGTTCACAAACACACCCTACAGAGCCCCAGGACAGCAGCACAATTAGACCCAACCAAATCATGAGAAAACAAAAAGATAATTACTTGACACATTGGAAAGAATTAACAAAAAAACAGAGCAAACTAGAATGCTATTTGGCCCTACACAGAGAGTACACAGCGGCAGAATACCTGACCACTGTGACTGACCCAAGATTAAGAAAAACTTTGACTAAGTACAGACTCAGTGAGCATAGCCTTGCTATTGAGAAAGGCCGCCGTAGGCAGACATGGCTCTCAAGAGAAGACAGGCTATGTGCTCACTGCCCACAAAATGAGGTGGAAACTGAGCTGCACTTCCTAACCTCCTGCCCAATGTATGACCATATTAGAGACATATTTCCCTCAGATTACACAGATCCACAAAGAATTCGAAAACAAATCCAATTTTGATAAACTCCCATATCTACTGGGTGAAATTCCACAGTGTGCCATCACAGCAGAAAGATTTGTGACCTGTTGCCACGAGAAAAGGGCAACCAGTGAAGAACAAACACCATTGTAAATACAACCCATATTTATGCCTATTCATTTTATCTTGTGTCCTTTAACCATTTGTACATTGTTAAAACACTGTATATATATATAAATTACATTTGTAATGTCTTTATTGTTTTGAAACGTCTGTATGTGTAATGTTTACTGTTAATATACAAAAGTGAAATAAACAATCAAAATTATCTACCTCACTTGCTTTGGCAATGTTAACACATGTTCCCATGCCAATAAAGCCCCTTGAATTCAATTGAATTGAGAGAGAGCTCTAGGCCAGAGAGGGAGAGAGAGAGAGAGAGAGATCTCTAGGCCAGAGAGGGAGAGAGAGACCACTCTAGGCCAGAGAGAGAGAGAGCTCTAGGCCAGAGAGGGAGGGAGGGAGGGAGGGAGAGAGAGAGAGATCTAGGCCAGAGAGGGAGAGAGAGACCACTCTAGGCCAGAGAGAGAGAGACCACTCTAGGCCAGAGAGGGAGGGAGGGAGAGAGAGAGAGATCTAGGCCAGAGAGGGAGGGGGGTGGGAGCTATAGGCCAGAGAGAGAGGGAGGGAGAGTAAGATCTCTAGCCCAGAGAGAGAGGGAGGGAGGGAGAGATCTAGGCCAGATAGGGAGGGAGGGCGGGAGCTCTAGGCCAGAGAGAGAGAGAGGGAGGGAGAGTGAGATCTCTAGCCCAGAGAGAGAGGGAGGGCGAGAGCTCTAGGCCAGGGAGGGAGGGAGGGAGAGAGAGATCTAGGCCAGAGAGGGAGGGAGGGTGATCGCTCTAGGCCAGGTAGGGAGGGAGAGATCTAGGCCAGAGAGGGAGGGAGGGAGGGAGGGGCGGGAGAGAGAGCTCTAGGCCAGAGAGAGAGGGAGGGAGGGAGGGAGGGCGAGAGCTCTAGGCCAGAGAGAGAGCGAGGGAGGGCGAGAGCTCTAGGCCAGAGAGGGAGGGAGGGCGAGAGCTCTAGGCCAGAGAGGGAGGGAGGGCGAGAGCTCTAGGCCAGAGAGGGAGGGAGGGCGAGAGCTCTAGGCCAGAGAGGGAGGGAGGGCAAGAGCTCTAGGCCAGAGAGGGAGGGAGGGCGAGAGCTCTAGGCCAGAGAGGGAGGGAGGGCGAGAGCTCTAGGCCAGAGAGGGAGGGAGGGCGAGAGCTCTAGGCCAGAGAGGGAGGGAGGGCGAGAGGGAGGGCGAGAGAGGGAGGGAGGGCGAGAGCTCTAGGCCAGAGAGGGAGGGAGGGCGAGAGCTCTAGGCCAGAGAGGGAGGGAGGGAGGGAGGGAGGGCAAGAGCGAGAGCTCTAGGCCAGAGAGGGAGGGAGGGCAAGAGCGAGAGCTCTAGGCCAGAGAGAGACCTGCTCCTCTCCTGGTCTGGTTGTGTCAGTATTAATAACATAACCTTGGACACTCAGTCAGTTTGCCCTTGGCATTTTTTCAATTTTGTTGCCTTACAACCTGGAATTAAAATGTGATTTTTGGGGTGTTTGTATCGTTTGATTTACACAACATGCATACCATTTTGAAGACACAAACAAGAAATAAGACAAAAAAAAAACAGAAAATGTCAGCGTACATAACGATTCACCCACCCAAAGTCAATACTTTGTAGAGCCACCTTTTGCAGGAATTACAGCTGCAAGTCTCTTGGGGTATGTCTCTATAAGCTTGGCACATCTAGCCACTGGGATTTTTGCCCATTCTTCAAGGCAAAACTGCTCCAGCTCCTTCAAGTTGGATGGGTTCCACTGGTGTACAGCAATCTTGAAGTCATACCACTGATTCTCAATTGGTTTGAGGTCTGCGCTTTGACTAGGCCATTCAAAGACATTGAAATGTTTCCCCTTAAACCACTCAAGTGTTTCTTTAGCAGTATGCATGGGGTCATTTGGGGCGGTAGCATAGCCTAGTGGTTAGAGCGTTGGACAAGTAAACGAAAGGTCAAGATCAAAGCCCTGCGCTGACAAGGTACAAATCTGTCGTTCTGCCCCTGAACAAGGCAGTTAACCCTAGGCCGTCATTGAGAATAAGAACTTGTTCTTAACTGACTTGCCTAGTAAAATAAAGGTAAAATATATATATATATTTTAATTGTCCTGCTGGAAGGTGAACAGGTTTCCCTCAAGAATTTCCCTGTATTTAGCGCCACATTCCTTCAATTCTGACCAGTTTCCCAGTCCCTGCCGATGGGGAAAAACATCCACACAACATGATGCTGCCACCACCATGCTTCACTGTGGGGATGATGTTCTCGGGGTGATGAGAGTTTTTTTCCTTGATGGCCAAAAAGCTGCATTTTTGTCTCACCTTCTTCCATATGTTTGGGGAGTCTCCCACGTGCCTTTTGGGAAACACCAAACATGTTTGCTTTCTTTAAGCAATGGCTTTTCTTCTGGCCACTTTTCCGTAAAGGCCATCACTGTGGAGTGTACGGCTTAAATTGGTCCTATGGACAGATACTCCAATCGCCGCTGTGGAGCTTTGCAACTCCTTCAGGGTTATTTTTGGTCTCTTTGTTGCCTCTCTGTTTAATGCCCTCCTTTCCTGGTCTGTGAGTTTTGGTGAGCGGCCCTCTCTTGGCAGGTTTGTTGTGGTACCATATCCTTTCAATTTAATTAATGGTTCTGTGGGATGTTCAAAGTTTCTGATATTTTTTTTATAACTCAACCCTAATCTGTACTTCTCCAAAACGTTGTCCCTGACCTGTTTGGAGAGCTCCTTGGTCTTCATGGTGCCACTTGCTTGGTGGTGCCCCTTGCTTTCTGGTATTGGAGACTCTGGGGCCTTTCAGAACAGGTGTGTGTATGTATGTGTATATATACAGTTGAAGTCGAAAGTTTACATACACTTAGGTTGGAGTCATTAAAACTCATTTTTCAACCACTCCACAAATGTCTTGTTATCAAACTATAGTTTTGGCAAGTCAATTACGACATCTACTTTGTGCATGACTCAAGTAATTTTTCCAACAATTGTTTTTCCAACAATTCCAGTGGGTCAGAAGTTTACATACACTAAGTTGACTGTGCCTTTTAAACAGCTTGGAAAATTCCAGAATTGTTTTAGATGCTTCTGATAGGCTAATTGACATAACTTGAGTCAATTGGGGGTGTACCTGTGGATGTATTTCAAGGCCTACCTTCAAACGCAGTGAAATCAGCCAAGACCTCAGAAAAATATTATAGACGTCCACAAGTCTGGTTCATCCTTGGGAGCAATTTCCAAACGCCTGAAGGTACCACGTTCATCTGTACAAACAATAGTATGCAAGTATAAACACCATGGGACCACGCATCCGTCATACCGCTCAGTAAGGAGACGCGTTCTGTCGCCTAGAGATTAACATACTTTGGTGCGAAAAGTGCAAATCAATCCCAGAAGAACAGCAAAGGACCTTGTGAAGATACTGGAGGAAACAGGTACAAAAGTATCTATATCCACAGAAAAATGAGTCCTATATCGACATAACCTGAAAGGCTGCTTAGCAAGGAAGAGGCCACTGCTCCAAAACCGCCATAAAAAAGCCAGACTACAGTTTGCAACTGCACATGGGGACAAAGATCGTACTTTTTGGAAAAATATCCTTGGGTCTGATGAAACAAAAATAGAACTGTTTGGCCATAATGACCATCGTTATGTTTGGAGGAAAAAGGGGGAGACTTGCAAGCCAAAGAACACCATCCCAACTGTGAAGCACAGGGGTGGCAGCATCATGTTTTGGGAGTGCTTTGCTGCAGGAGGGACTGGTGCACTTCACAAAATAGATGGCATCATGAGGACGGAAAATTATGTGGATATATTTAAGCAATATCTCAAGACATCAGTCAGGAAGTTAAAGCTTGGTCGCAAATGGGTCTTCCAAATGGACAACGACCCCAAGCATACTTCCAAAGTTGTGGCAAAATGGCTTAAGGACAACAAAGTCAAGGTATTGGAGTGGCCATCACAAAGCCCTGACCTCAATCCTATAGAAAATGTGTGGGCAGAACTGAAAAGGCATGTGCGAGCAAGGAGGCCTACAAACCTACAAACATAATTAGTTAAATAAAGTCCACCACTTAGATTGCACACAGGTGGACTTTATTTAATGGACTTTTAACTAATTATGTGACTTTAAGGTAATTGGTGGCTCCAGATCTTATTTCGGGGCTTCATAGCAAAAGGGGTGAATACATATGAACAGACCACTTTTAAGTGTTTTATTTTTCAGTATTTTTTTAAACAAGAAATTTTTCATTTCACTTCACCAATTTGGACTATTTGTGTATGTCCATCACATGAAATCCAAATAAAAATCAATTTAAATTACAGGTTGTAATGCAACAAAATAGGAAAAACACCAAGGGGGATGAATACTTTTGCAAGGCACTGTATGCACTGTTAACCATCAAGTGGTGCAGAATTGGATTCTATTGGACTGGTGCCCCGTTTTGGCACAAATGTCATAACCAATGCTATAGATCAAATCAAAGTTTATTTGTCACGTGCGCCGAATACAACAGGGGTAGAGGCCTTACAGTGAAATGCTTACTTACAGGCTCTAACCAACAGTGCAAAAAAGGTATTAGGTGAACAATAGGTAAGTAAAGAAATAAAACAACAGTAAAAAGACAGGCAGTAGCGAGGCTATAAAAGTAGCGAAGCTACATACAGACACCGGTTAGTCAGGCAGATTGAGGTAGTATGTACATGTAGATATGGTTAAAGTGACTATGCGTATATGATGAACAGAGAGTAGCAGAAGCGTAAAAAGAGGGGTTGGCGGGTGGTGGGACACAATGCAGATAGCCCGGTTAGCCAATGTGCGGGAGCACTGGTTGGTCGGCCCAATTGAGGTAGTATGTACATGGATGTATAGTTAAAGTGACTATGCATATATGATAAACAGAGAGTAGCAGCAGCGTAGAAGAGGGGTTGGGGGGGGGGGGGGGCAGCACACAATGCAAATGGTCCAGGTAACCATTCAGGAGTCTCATGGCTTGGAGGTAAAAACTGTTGAGAAGCCTTTTTGTCCTAGACTTGGCACTCCGGTACCGCTTGCCTTGCGGTAGTAGAGAGAACAGTCTGTGGGTGGGGTCTTTGACAATTTTTAGGGCCTTCCTCTGACACCGCCTGGTGTAGAGGTCCTGGATGGCAGGCAGCTTAGCCCCAGTGATGATCTGGGCCGTACGCACTACCCTCTGTAGTGCCTTGCGGTCAGAGACCGAGCAGTTGCCGTACCAGGCAGTGATGCAAACAGTCAGGATGCTCTCGATGTTGCAGCTGTAGAACCTTTTGAGGATCTCAGGACCCATACAAAATCTTTTTAGATTCCTGAGGGGGAATAGGCTTTGTAGTGCCCTCTTCACGACTGTCTTGGTGTGTTTGGACCATTCTAGTTTGTTGGTGATGTGGACACCAAGGAACTTGAAGCTCTCAACCTGCTCCACTACAGCCCCGTTGATGAGATATGTTGATATGTTGAGTCTGATGCATTCCATAATCATGCTCTACAATATTGTGTATTCCAATTTATTGTCTCTTTTGACCCTTCAAAATGTCTCTCTAAATGTTGTTCTTTTCAGGCACAGTAGATGCTTTCACCATTCTATGTTCCATACGTTTTAGGATGCAATCTCATCTTTTCTTCTAGTCATTGAGATACTTACAGCGCTTTCAGAAAGTTTTCACAGCTCTTGTCTTTTACCAAAATCAAATCAAATGTATTTATATAGCCCATCGTACATCAGCTGATTTCTCAAAGTGCTGTACAGAAACCCAGCCTAAAACTCCAAACAGCAAGTAATGCAGGTGTAGAAGCACGGTGGCTAGGAAAAACTCCCTACCACATTTTGTTGTGTTACAGCCTGAATTTAAAATAGATTACATTTAGATTTTGTGGCACTGGCCTACACACAATACCTAATGTCAAAGTGGAATTACGTTTCTTTTTTAATAAAATATTGTACAATCCAGGTGTGTAAAGCTCTTAGAGAATTACCCATAAAGACTCACACATTTGGCAGCAATGATTCTAACATGTATTGACTCAGGGGTGTGAATACTTATGTAAATTTGATATTTCTGTATTTCATTTTCGATAAATGTGCACTTTGCCATTATGGGGTATTGTGTTTAGATGGGGGAGAAAGAAATCAATTGAATCCATTTTGAATTCCGGCTGTAACACAACCAAATGTGAAATAAGTCAAGGGGTACTTCCTGAAGGCATGTATGTAGTAAAGATGCATATGTATTGCTCAGCTGATGGAATGATGGATGGAATGATGAATGGAATGATGGATGGTATGATGAATGGAAGGATGGAATGATGAATGGAATGATTGATGGAATGAATGGAATGATGGAATGATGAATGGAAGGATGGAATAATGGATGGAATGATGAATGGAATGATTGATGGAATAATGAATGGAATGATGGATTGAATGGAATGATGGATGAAAAATGATGAATGGAATGATGGATGAAATTATGGAATGATGGTATGATTGATGGTGTGATTGATGGTATGATTGATGGTATGATTGATGGTATGATGAATGGAATGATGAATGATGGATGAAATGATGGATGTAATAATGAATGGAATGATGAAATGATGGATGGAATGATTGATGGAAATGATGAATGGAATGATGAATGGAATGATGGAGGGAATGATGAATGGAATGATGGATGGAATGATGAATGGAATGATGGATGGAATGATGGATGGAATGATTGATGGAATGATGGATGGAATGATGAATGGAATGATGGATGGAATGATGAATGGAATAATGAATGGAATGATGAAATTATGGATGGAATGATGAAATGATTGATGGAATGATGAATGGAATAATGAAATTATGGATGGAATGATGAAATGATTGATGGAATGATGAATGGAATGATGGATGGAATGATGAAATTATGGATGAAATGATGGATGGAATGATGAATGGAATGATGGATGGAATGATGAAATTATGGATGGAATGATGAAATGATGGATGGAATGATTGATGAATTGATGGAATGATGGAGGGAATGATGAATGGAATGATGGATGAATTGATGGAATGATGAATGGAATGCTGAAATGATGGATAGAATGATGGAGGGAATGATGGATGGAATGATGGATGGAATAATGAATGGAATGATGAAATTATGGATGGAATTATGAAATTATGGATGGAATGATTGATGGAATGATTGATGGAAGGATGAATGGAATGATGAATGGAATGATGAATGGAATGATGGATGGAATGATGGATGGAATGATGGATGGAATGATGAATGGAATAATGAATGGAATGATGAAATTATGGATGGAATGATGAAATGATGGATGGAATGATGAAATGATGGATGGAATGATTGATGGAATGATGAATGGAATGATGGATGGAATGATGGATAGAATGATGAATGGAATGCTGAAATGATGGATGGAATGATGGATGGAATGATGAATGGAATGATGGATGGAATGATGAATGGAATGATGGATGGAATGATGGATGGAATGATGAATGGAATGATGGATGGAATAATGAATGGAATGATGAAATTATGGATGGAATGATGAAATTATGGATGGAATGATGAAATGATGGATGGAATGATGGATGGAATGATGAATGGAATGATGGATGGAATGATTGATGAAATGATGGATGGAATGATGAATGGAATGATGGATGGAATGATTGATGAAATGATGAATGGAATGATGGATGAATTGATGGAATGGAATGATGAATGGAATGCTGAAATGATGGATGGAATGATGAATGGAATGATGGATGGAATGATGAATGGAATGATGAATGGAATGATGAAATGATGGATGGAATGATGAATGGAATGATGAATGGAATGATGGATGGAATGACGAATGGAATGATGGATGGAATGATTGATGGAATGATGAATGGAATGATGGATAGAATGATGAATGGAATGCTGAAATGATGGATGGAATGATGAATGGAATGATGGAGGGAATGATGAATGGAATGATGGATGGAATAATGAATGGAATGATGAAATTATGGATGGAATGATGAAATTATGGATGGAATGCTGAAATGATGGATAGAATGATGGAGGGAATGATGGATGGAATGATGAATGGAATGATGGATGGAATGATTGATGGAATGATGGATGGAATAATGGAATGGAATGCTGAAATGATGGATGGAATGATGAATAGAATGATGAAATGATGGATGGAATGATGAAATGATTGATGGAATGATGAATAGAATGATGAATGGAATGATGGATGGAATGATGGATAGAATGATGAATGGAATGCTGAAATGATGGATGGAATGATGAATGGAATGATGGAGGGAATAATGGAGGGAATGATGAATGGAATGATGGATGGAATAATGAATGGAATGATGAAATTATGGATGGAATGATGAAATTATGGATGGAATGATGAAATGATGGATGGAATGATGAAATGATGGAATGATGAAATGATGGATGGAATGATGAATGGAATGATGAATGGAATGATGGATGGAATGATTGATGGAATGATGAATGGAATGCTGAAATGATGGATGGAATGATGAAATGATGGATGGAATGATGAAATTATGGATGAAATGATGGATGGAATGATGAAATGATGGATGGAATGATGAATGAATTGATGGAATGGAATGCTGAAATGATGGATGGAATGATGGAATGATGGATGGAATGATGAAATTATGGATGGAATGATGAAATGATGGATGGAATGATGAAATGATGGATGGAATGATTGATGAAATGATGAATGGAATGATGGAATGGAATGCTGAAATGATGGATGGAATGATGAATAGAATGATGAAATGATGGATGGAATGATGAAATGATTGATGGAATGATGAATAGAATGATGAATGGAATGATGGATGGAATGATGAATAGAATGATGAATGGAATGATGGATGGAATGATGGATAGAATGATGAATGGAATGCTGAAATGATGGATGGAATGATGAATGGAATGATGGAGGGAATAATGGAGGGAATGATGGATGGAATGATGGATGGAATAATGAATGGAATGATGAAATTATGGATGGAATGATGAAATTATGGATGGAATGATGAAATGATGGATGGAATGATGAAATGATGGAATGATGAAATGATGGATGGAATGATGAATGGAATGATGAATGGAATGATGGATGGAATGATTGATGGAATGATTGATGGAATGATGAATGGAATGCTGAAATGATGGATGGAATGATGAAATGATGGATGGAATGATGAAATTATGGATGAAATGATGAAATGATGGATGGAATGATGAATGAATTGATGGAATGGAATGCTGAAATGATGGATGGAATGATGGATGGAATGATGAAATGATTGATGGAATGATGGATGGAATGATGAATGGAATAATGAATGGAATGATGAAATGATGGATGGAATGATGAATGGAATGATGGATGGAATGATGGAATGATGAATGGAAGGAAGGATGGAATGATGGAATAATGGATGGAATGATGGAATGATGAATGGAATGATGGATTGAATGGAATGATGGATGAAATGATGAATGGAATGATGGATGAAATTATGGAATGATGGTATGATTGATGGTGTGATTGATGGTGTGATTGATGGTATGATTGATGTAATGATTGCTGGTATGATGAATGGAATGATGAATGATGGATGAAAAATGGATGTAATAATGAATGGAATGATGAAATTATGGATGAAATGATGGATGGAATGATTGATGGAATGATGAATGGAATGATGAATGGAATGATGGATGGAATGATGGATGGAATGATGAATGGAATAATGAATGGAATGATGAAATTATGGATGGAATGATGAAATGATTGATGGAATGATGAATGGAATGATGGATGGAATGATGTAATGATTGCTGGTATGATGAATGGAATGATGAATGATGGATGAAAAATGGATGTAATAATGAATGGAATGATGAAATTATGGATGAAATGATGGATGGAATGATTGATGGAATGATGAATGGAATGATGAATGGAATGATGGATGGAATGATGGATGGAATGATGAATGGAATAATGAATGGAATGATGAAAATATGGATGGAATGATGAAATGATTGATGGAATGATGAATGGAATGATGAATGGAATGATGAATGGAATGATGGATGAAATGATGGATGGAATGATGAAATGATTGATGGAATGATGAATAGAATGATGAATGGAATGATGGATGGAATGATGGATAGAATGATGAATGGAATGCTGAAATGATGGATGGAATGATGAATGGAATGATGGAGGGAATGATGAATGGAATAATGAATGGAATGATGAAATTATGGATGGAATGATGAAATGATGGATGGAATGATGAATGGAATGATGGATGGAATGATTGATGGAATGATGAATGGAATGCTGAAATGATGGATGGAATGATGAAATGATGGAATGATGGATGGAATGATGAAATTATGGATGGAATGATGAAATGATGGATGGAATGATGAATGAATTGATGGAATGGAATGCTGAAATGATGGATGGAATGATGGAATGATGGATGGAATGATGAAATGATTGATGGAATGATGGATGGAATGATGAATGGAATAATGAATGGAATGATGAAATTATGGATGGAATGATGAATGGAATGATGGAATGATGAATGGAAGGATGGAATGATGGAATAATGGATGGAATGATGGAATGATGAATGGAATGATGGAATAATGAATGGAATGATGGATGAAATGATGAATGGAATGATGGATGAAATTATGGAATGATGGTATGATTGATGGTGTGATTGATGGTATGATTGATGTAATGATTGCTGGTATGATGAATGATGGATGAAAAATGGATGTAATAATGAATGGAATGATGAAATTATGGATGAAATGATGGATGGAATGATTGATGGAATGATGAATGGAATGATGAATGGAATGATGGATGGAATGATGAATGGAATGATGGATGGAATGATGGATGGAATGATGAATGGAATAATGAATGGAATGATGAAATTATGGATGGAATGATGAAATGATTGATGGAATGATGAATGGAATGATTGATGGAATAATGAATGGAATGATGGATTGAATGGAATGATGGATGAAATGATGAATGGAATGATGGATGAAATTATGGAATGATGGTATGATTGATGGTATGATGAATGGAATGATGAATGATGGATGAAATGATGGATGTAATAATGAATGGAATGATGAAATGATGGATGGAATGATTGATGGAAATGATGAATGGAATGATGAATGGAATGATGGAGGGAATGATGAATGGAATGATGGATGGAATGATGAATGGAATGATGGATGGAATGATGGATGGAATGATTGATGGAATGATGGATGGAATGATGAATGGAATGATGGATGGAATGATGAATGGAATAATGAATGGAATGATGAAATTATGGATGGAATGATGAAATGATTGATGGAATGATGAATGGAATAATGAAATTATGGATGGAATGATGAAATGATTGATGGAATGATGAATGGAATAATGAAATTATGGATGGAATGATGAAATGATTGATGGAATGATGAAATTATGGATGGAATGATGAAATGATGGATGGAATGATTGATGGAATGATGGATGAATTGATGGAATGATGAATGGAATGATGGATGGAATGATGAATGGAATGATGGAGGGAATGATGAATGGAATGATGGATGAATTGATGGAATGATGAATGGAATGCTGAAATGATGGATAGAATGATGGATGGAATGATGGATGGAATAATGAATGGAATGATGAAATTATGGATGGAATTATGAAATGATGGATGGAATGATTGATGGAATGATGAATGGAATGATGAATGGAATGATGGATGGAATGATGGATGGAATGATGGATGGAATGATGAATGGAATAATGAATGGAATGATGAAATTATGGATGGAATGATGAAATGATGGATGGAATGATTGATGGAATGATGAATGGAATGATGAAATGATGGATAGAATGATGAATGGAATGCTGAAATGATGGATGGAATGATGAATGGAATGATGGATGGAATGATGAATGGAATGATGAATGGAATGATGGATGGAATGATGGATGGAATGATGGATGGAATGATGAATGGAATAATGAATGGAATGATGAAATTATGGATGGAATGATGAAATGATGGATGGAATGATGAAATGATGGATGGAATGATGAATGGAATGATGAAATGATGGATAGAATGATGAATGGAATGCTGAAATGATGGATGGAATGATGAATGGAATGATGGATGGAATGATGGATGGAATGATGAATGGAATGATGGATGGAATAATGAATGGAATGATGAAATTATGGATGGAATGATGAAATTATGGATGGAATGATGAAATGATGGATGGAATGATGGATGGAATGATGGATGGAATGATGAATGGAATGATGGATGGAATGATGGATGGAATGATTGATGGAATGATGGATGGAATGATGAATGGAATAATGAATGGAATGATGAAATTATGGATGGAATGATGAAATGATGGATGGAATGATGAAATGATGGATGGAATGATTGATGAAATGATGAATGGAATGATGGATGAATTGATGGAATGGAATGATGAATGGAATGCTGAAATGATGGATGGAATGATGAATGGAATGATGGATGGAATGATGAATGGAATGATGAATGGAATGATGAAATGATGGATGGAATGATGAATAGAATGATGAATGGAATGATGAATGGAATGATGGATGGAATGACGAATGGAATGATGGATGGAATGATGAATGGAATGATGGATGGAATGATGGATAGAATGATGAATGGAATGCTGAAATGATGGATGGAATGATGAATGGAATGATGGAGGGAATGATGGAGGGAATGATGAATGGAATGATGGATGGAATAATGAATGGAATGATGAAATTATGGATGGAATGATGAAATGATGGATAGAATGATGGAGGGAATGATGGATGGAATGATGAATGGAATGATGAATGGAATGATGGATGGAATAATGAATGGAATGATGAAATTATGGATGGAATGATGAAATGATGGATGGAATGATGGATGGAATGATGAATGGAATGATTGATGGAATGATGGATGGAATAATGAATGGAATGATGAAATTATGGATGGAATGATGAAATGATGGATGGAATGATGAAATGATGGATGGAATGATTGATGAAATGATGAATGGAATGATGGATGAATTGATGGAATGGAATGCTGAAATGATGGATGGAATGATGAATAGAATGATGAAATGATGGATGGAATGATGAAATGATGGATGGAATGATGAAATGATTGATGGAATGATGAATGGAATGATGGATAGAATGATGAATGGAATGCTGAAATGATGGATGGAATGATGAATGGAATGATGGAGGGAATAATGGAGGGAATGATGGAGGGAATGATGGAGGGAATGATGAATGGAATGATGGATGGAATAATGAAATTATGGATGGAATGATGAAATTATGGATGGAATGATGAAATGATGGATGGAATGATGAAATGATGGATGGAATGATGAATGGAATGATGGATGGAATGATGGATGGAATGATTGATGGAATGATTGATGGAATGATGAATGGAATGCTGAAATGATGGATGGAATGATGAAATGATGGATGGAATGATGAAATTATGGATGGAATGATGAAATGATGGATGGAATGATGAAATGATGGATGGAATGATGGATGGAATGATGAATGGAATAATGAATGGAATGATGAAATTATGGATGGAATGATGAAATGATGGATGGAATGATGGAATGATGAAATGATTGATGGAATGATGAATGGAATAATGAATGGAATGATGAAATTATGGATGGAATGATGGATGGAATGATGAATGGAAGGATGGAATGATGGATGGAATGATGGAATGATGAATGGAATGATGAAATGATGGAATGATGGATTGAATGGAATGATGGATGAAATGATGAATGGAATGATGATGAAATGGAATGATGGTATGATTGATGGTGTGATTGATGGTGTGATTGATGGTATGATTGATGTAATGATTGCTGGTATGATGAATGGAATGATGAATGATGGATGAAAAATGGATGTAATAATGAATGGAATGATGAAATTATGGATGAAATGATGGATGGAATGATTGATGGAATGATGAATGGAATGATGAATGGAATGATGGATGGAATGATGAATGGAATGATGGATGGAATGATGAATGGAATAATGAATGGAATGATGAAATTATGGATGGAATGATGAAATGATTGATGGAATGATGGATGGAATGATGGATGGAATGATGGATGGAATGATGAAAGGAATGATGAATGGAATGATGGATGAAATGATGGATGGAATGATGAAATGATTGATGGAATGATGAATAGAATGATGAATGGAATGATGGATAGAATGATGAATGGAATGCTGAAATGATGGATGGAATGATGAATGGAATAATGGAGGGAATAATGGAGGGAATGATGAATGGAATGATGGATGGAATAATATATGGAATGATGAAATTATGGATGGAATGATGAAATTATGGATGGAATGATGAAATGATGGATGGAATGATGAATGGAATGATGATGGAATGATTGATGGAATGATGAAATGATGGATGGAATGATGAAATGATGGATGGAATGATGAAATTATGGATGGAATGATGAAATGATGGATGGAATGATGAAATGATGGATGGAATGATGAATGAATTGATGGAATGGAATGCTGAAATGATGGATGGAATGATGGAATGATGGATGGAATGATGAAATGATTGATGGAATGATGGATGGAATGATGAATGGAATAATGAATGGAATGATGAAATTATGGATGGAATGATGAAATGATGGATGGAATGATGGATGGAATGATGGAATGATGAATGGAAGGATGGAATGATGGATGGAATGATGGAATAATGGATGGAATGATGGAATGATGAATGGAATGATGAAATGATGGAATAATGAATGGAATGATGGATTGAATGGAATGATGGATGAAATGATGAATGGAATGATGGATGAAATTATGGAATGATGGTATGATTGATGGTGTGATTGATGGTGTGATTGATGGTATGATTGATGTAATGATTGCTGGTATGATGAATGGAATGATGAATGATGGATGAAAAATGGATGTAATAATGAATGGAATGATGAAATTATGGATGAAATGATGGATGGAATGATTGATGGAATGATGAATGGAATGATGAATGGAATGATGGATGGAATGATGAATGGAATAATGAATGGAATGATGAAATTATGGATGGAATGATGAAATGATTGATGGAATGATGAATGGAATGATGGAATGATGAATGGAATGATGGATGGAATGATGAATGGAATGATGAATGGAATGGATGGAATGATGAATGGAATGATGGATGGAATGATTGATGGAATGATGAAAGTATGGATGGAATGATGAAATTATGGATGGAATGATGAAATGATGGTTGGAATGATTGATGGAATGATGGAATGATGAATGGAATGCTGAAATGATGGATGGAATGATGAATGGAATGATGGAGGGAATGATGGATGGAATGATGAATGGAATGATGGATGGAATGATGGATGAATTGATGGAATGATGAATGGAATGCTGAATGGAATGATGGATGGAATAATGAATGGAATGATGAAATGATGGATGGAATGATGAATGGAATGATGGATGAATTGATGGAATGATGAATGGAATGCTGAATGGAATGATGGATGGAATAATGAATGGAATGATGAAATTATGGATGGAATGATGAAATTATGGATGGAATGATTGATGGATGGAATGATGAATGGAATAATGAATGGAATGATGAAATTATGGATGGAATGATGAAATGATGGATGGAATGATTGATGAAATGATGAATGGAATGATGAATGGAATGATGGATGGAATGATGAATGGAATGATGGATGAAATGATGGATGGAATGATGAATGGAATGATGGATGGAATGATTGATGGAATGAATGATGGAATTATGGAATGATGAATGGAAGGATGGAATGATGGAATAATGGATGGAATGATGAATGGGATGATTGATGAAATGATGGAATAATGAATGGAATGATGGATTGAATGGAATGATGGATGAAATGATGAATGGAATGATGGATGAAATTATGGAATGATGGTGTGATTGATGGTATGATTGATGGTATGATTGATGGAATGATGAATGATGGATGAAATGATGGATGTAATAATGAATGGAATGATGAAATTATGGATGGAATGATGAAATGATGGATGGAATGATTGATGGAATGATGAATGGAATGATGGATGGAATGATGAATGGAATGATGGATGGAATGATTGATGGAATGATGAAAGTATGGATGGAATGATGAAATGATGGATGGAATGATTGATGGAATGATGGATGAATTGATGAAAGTATGGATGGAATGATGAAATGATGGATGGAATGATTGATGGATGAATTGATGGAATGATGAATGGAATGCTGAAATGATGGATGGAATGATGGATGGAATGATGGATGGAATGATTGATGGAATGATGAAAGTATGGATGGAATGCTGAAATGATGGATGGAATGATGGATGGAATGATGATGGAATGATGGATGGAATGATGGATGAATTGATGAAAGTATGGATGGAATGATGAAATGATGGATGGAATGATGGATGGAATGATGAATGGAATGATGAATGGAATGATGGATGGAATGATGGATGGAATGATGGATGAATTGATGGAATGATGAATGGAATAATGAATGGAATGATGAAATTATGGATGGAATGATGAAATTATGGATGGAATGATTGATGGAATGATGAATGGAATGATGGATGGAATGATGGATGGAATAATGAATGGAATGATGAAATTATGGATGGAATGATGAAATTATGGATGGAATGATGAAATGATGGATGGAATGATGAAATGATGGATGGATGGAATGATTGATGGAATGATTGATGGAATGATGAATGGAATAATGAATGGAATGATGAAATTATGGATGGAATGATGAAATGATGGATGGAATGATGGATGAATTGATGGAATGGAATGATGAATGGAATGATGGAAATGATGGATAGAATGATGAAATGATTGATGGAATGATGAAATTATGGATGGAATGATGAAATGATGGATGGAATGATGAAATGATGGATGGAATGATGAATGAATTGATGGAATGGAATGCTGAAATGATGGATGGAATGATGAAATGATGGATGGAATGATGAAATGATTGATGGAATGATGGATGGAATGATGAATGGAATAATGAATGGAATGATGAAATGATGGATGGAATGATGGATGGAATGATGGAATGATGGATGGAATGATGGAATAATGGATGGAATGATGAATGGAATGATGGATGAAATGATGGAATAATGAATGGAATGATGGATGAAATGATGGATTGAATGGAATGATGGATGAAATGATGGATGAAATTATGGAATGATGGTGTGATTGATGGTATGATTGATGTAATGATTGATGGAATGATTGCTGGTATGATGAATGGAATGATGAATGATGGATGTAATAATGAATGGAATGATGAAATTATGGATGGAATGATGAAATGATGGATGGAATGATTGATGGAATGATGAATGGAATGATGAATGGAATGATGGATGGAATGATGGATGGAATGATGGATGGAATGATGAATGGAATAATGAATGGAATGATGAAATTATGGATGGAATGATGAAATGATTGATGGAATGATGAATGGAATGATGAATGGAATGATGAATGGAATGATGGATGGAATGATGGATGGAATGATGGATGGAATGATGAATGGAATAATGAATGGAATGATGAAATTATGGATGGAATGATGAAATGATGGATGGAATGATGAAATGATGGATGGAATGATGAATGGAATGATTGATGGAATGATGAAATGATGGATGGAATGATGAAATGATGGATGGAATGATGAAATGATGGATGGAATGATGAAATGATGGATGGAATGCTGAAATGATGGATGGAATGATGGAATGATGGATGGAATGATGAAATGATTGATGGAATGATGGATGGAATGATGAATGGAATAATGAATGGAATGATGAAATTATGGATGGAATGATGAAATGATGGATGGAATGATGGATGGAATGATGGAATGATGAATGGAAGGATGGAATGATGGATGGAATGATGAATAATGATGGAATGATGGAATGATGAATGGAATGAATGAAATGATGAAATTAATGGAATGGAATGATGGATTGAATGGAATGATGATGAAATGATGAATGGAATGATGGATGAAATTATGGAATGATGGTATGATGATGGTGTGAATGGAATGATTGATGGAATGATGGGTATGATGAATGAATGATGAAATGGATGAAAAATGGATGGAATAATGAATGGAATGATGAAATTATGGATGAAATGATGGATGGAATGATTGATGGAATGATGAATGGAATGATGAATGGAATGATGGATGGAATGATGGATGGAATGATGAATGGAATAATGAATGGAATGATGAAATTATGGATGGAATGATGAAATGATTGATGGAATGATGAATGGAATGATGGAATGATGAATGGAATGATGGATGGAATGATGAATGGAATGGATGGAATGATGAATGGAATGATGGATGGAATGATTGATGGAATGATGAAAGTATGGATGGAATGATGAAATTATGGATGGAATGATGAAATGATGGTTGGAATGATTGATGGAATGATGGAATGATGAATGGAATGCTGAAATGATGGATGGAATGATGAATGGAATGATGGAGGGAATGATGAATGGAATGATGGATGGAATGATGGATGAATTGATGGAATGATGAATGGAATGCTGAATGGAATGATGGATGGAATAATGAATGGAATGATGAAATGATGGATGGAATGATGAATGGAATGATGGATGAATTGATGGAATGATGAATGGAATGCTGAATGGAATGATGGATGGAATAATGAATGGAATGATGAAATGATGGATGGAATGATGAAATGATGGATGGAATGATGAAATGATGGATGGAATGATGAATGGAATTGAATGGAATGATGAAATGTAATGGATGGAATGATGAAATGATGGATGGAATGATGATGAAATGATGAATGGAATGATGAATGGAATGATGGATGGAATGATGAATGGAATGATGGATGAAATGATGGATGGAATGATGAATGGAATGATGGATGGAATGAAATTGATGGAATGAATGATGGAATGGAATGATGAATGGAAGGATGGAATGATGGAATAATGGATGGAATGATGAATGGGATGATTGATGAAATGATGGAATAATGAATGGAATGATGGATTGAATGGAATGATGGATGAAATGATGAATGGAATGATGGATGAAATTATGGAATGATGGTGTGATTGATGGTATGATTGATGTAATGATTGATGGTATGATTGATGGAATGATGAATGATGGATGAAATGATGGATGTAATAATGAATGGAATGATGAAATTATGGATGGAATGATGAAATGATGGATGGAATGATTGATGGAATGATGAATGGAATGATGAATGGAATGATGGATGGAATGATGGATGGAATGATGGATGGAATGATGAATGGAATAATGAATGGAATGATGAAATTATGGATGGAATGATGAAATGAATGAATGGAATGATGAATGGAATGATGGATGGAATGATGAATGGAATGATGGATGGAATGATGGATGGAATGATGGATGGAATGATGAATGGAATAATGAATGGAATGATGAAATTATGGATGGAATGATGAAATGATTGATGGAATGATGAATGGAATGATGGATGGAATGATGAATGGAATGATGGAATGATGAAATGATGGATGGAATGATGATGGAATGATGGATGGAATGATGATGGAATGATGAAATGTATGGATGGAATGATGAAATGATGGATGGAATGATTGATGGAATGATGGATGAATTGATGGAATGATGAATGGAATGAAATGATGGATGGAATGATGAATGGAATGATGGATGGAATGATGGATGGAATGATGATGGAATGATGATGAATGATGGAATGATGAATGAATGCTGAAATGATGGAATGATGAATGGAATGATGAAATGATGGATGAATGATGGAATGATGATGGAATGATGAATGGAATGATGGATGGAATAATGAATGGAATGATGAAATTATGGATGGAATGATGAAATTATGGATGGAATGATGAAATGATGGATGGTATGATGATGGAATGATTGATGGAATGATGGATGGAATAATGAATGGAATGAATGATGAAATTATGGATGGAATGATGAAATGATGGATGGAATGATGGATGAAATGATGAATGAATGATGAATGGAATGATGGATGAAATGGAAATGATGGATGGAATGATGATGGAATGATTGATGGAATGAATGATGGAATGGAATGGAAGGATGGAATGATGGATGGAATGAATGAATGATTGGAATGATGGAATGAATGAATGATGATGAAATTATGGAATGATGGATGATTGATGGATGGAATGGAATGATGAAATGATTGATGGAATGATTGATGGAATGATTGATGGAATGATGAATGGAATGATGAATGATGAAATGATGAATGGAATGATGAAATTATGGATGGAATGATGAAATGATGAATGGAATGATGGATGGAATGATGGATGGAATGATGGAATGGAAATGATGGAATGATGAAATGATGGATGAAATGATGGATGGATGGAATGATGGAATGATTGATGGAATGATGAATGGAATAATGAATGGAATGATGAAATTATGGATGGAATGATGAAATGATGGATGGAATGATGGATGAATTGATGGAATGGAATGCTGAAATGATGGATGGAATGATGGATAGAATGATGAAATGATTGATGGAATGATGAAATTATGGATGGAATGATGAAATGATGGATGGAATGATGAAATGATGGATGGAATGATGAATGAATTGATGGAATGGAATGCTGAAATGATGGATGGAATGATGAAATGATGGATGGAATGATGAAATGATTGATGGAATGATGGATGGAATGATGAATGGAATAATGAATGGAATGATGAAATGATGGATGGAATGATGGATGGAATGATGGAATGATGAATGGAATGATGGAATGATGGATGGAATGATGGAATGATGAATGGAATGATGGATGAAATGATGGAATAATGAATGGAATGATGGATGAAATGATGGAAATGGAATGATGGATGGAATGATGGATGAAATTATGGAATGATGGTGTGATTGATGGTATGATTGATGTAATGATTGATGGAATGATTGCTGGTATGATGAATGGAATGATGAATGATGGATGTAATAATGAATGGAATGATGAAATTATGGATGGAATGATGAAATGATGGATGGAATGATTGATGGAATGATGAATGGAATGATGAATGGAATGATGGATGGAATGATGGATGGAATGATGGATGGAATGATGAATGGAATAATGAATGGAATGATGAAATTATGGATGGAATGATGAAATGATTGATGGAATGATGAATGGAATGATGAATGGAATGATGGATGGAATGATGGATGGAATGATGGATGGAATGATGGATGGAATAATGAATGGAATGATGAAATTATGGATGGAATGATGAAATGATTGATGGAATGATGAATGGAATGATGGATGGAATGATGAATGGAATGATGAATGGAATGATGAATGGAATGATGGATGGAATGATGAATGGAATGATGGATGGAATGATTGATGGAATGATGAAAGTATGGATGGAATGATGAAATTATGGATGGAATGATGAAATGATGGATGGAATGATTGATGGAATGATGGATGAATTGATGGAATGATGAATGGAATGCTGAAATGATGGCTGGAATGATGAATGGAATGATGGAGGGAATGATGGATGGAATGATGGATGAATTGATGGAATGATGAATGGAATGCTGAATGGAATGATGGATGGAATAATGAATGGAATGATGAAATTATGGATGGAATGATGAAATTATGGATGGAATGATGAAATTATGGATGGTATGATTGATGGAATGATTGATGGAATGATGGATGGAATAATGAATGGAATGATGAAATTATGGATGGAATGATGAAATGATGGATGGAATGATTGATGAAATGATGAATGGAATGATGAATGGAATGATGGATGAAATGATGGAATGGAATGATGAAATGATGGATGGAATGATTGATGGAATGAATGATGGAATGATGAATGGAAGGATGGAATGATGGAATAATGGATGGAATGATGAATGGAATGATTGATGAAATGATGGAATAATGAATGGAATGATGATGAAATGGATATGGAATGATGGTGAAAAGATGATGGAATGATGAATGATTGATGGAATGATTGAATGATTGATGGAATGATTGATGGAATGATGAATGGAATGATGAATGATGGATGGATAATGAATGGAATGATGAAATTATGGATGGAATGATGAAATGATGGATGGAATGATGAATGAATGATGAAATGATGAATGGAATGATGGATGGAATGATGAATGGAATAATGAATGGAATGATGAAATTATGGATGGAATGATGAAATGATTGATGGAATGATGGATGGAATGATGAATGGAATGATGAATGGAATGATGGATGGAATGATGATGGAATGATGAAAGTGGATGGAATGATGAAATGATGGATGGAATGATGGATGAATGATGAAATGATGATGGAATGATGAAATGATGGATGGAATGATTGATGGATGAATTGATGGAATGATGAATGGAATGAATGAAATGATGGATGGAATGATGAATGGAATGATGGATGGAATGATGGATGGAATGATGAATGGAATGATGAATGGAATGATGAATGGAATGATGAAATTATGGATGGAATGATGAAATGGATGGAATGATGAAAATGATGGAAATGATTGATGGAATGATGAATGGAATGATGAATGGAATGATGAATGAAATGAATGAAATTATGGATGGAATGATGAAATGATGGATGGAATGATTGATGAAATGATGAATGGAATGATGAATGGAATGATGGATGAAATGATGGATGGAATGATGGATGGAATGATGAATGGATGAATGATGAAATGGATGGAATGATGAAATGATGAAATGATGGATGGAATGATGGAATGATGGATGAATGGAATGGATGGATGGATGGAATGATGATGGAATGATGGATGGAATGATGAATGGAATGGATGGAATGATGATGAAATGAATGGATGGATGATGAAATTATGGATGGAATGATGGATGAATTGATGGAATGATGAATGGAATGATGAAATGATGGATGGAATGATGGAATGGAATGATGGAATGATGGATGGAATGATGAATGAATGATGGAATGATGGATGGAATGATGAATGATGAATGGAATGAATGAATGGAATGGAATGGAATGATGAAATAATGAATGGAATGATGAAATTATGGATGGAATGATGAAATGATGGATGGAATGATGAATGGAATGATGAATGGAATGATGGATGGAATGATGATGGAATGATGGATGGAATGATGGATGGAATGATGAATGGAATGATGAATGGAATGATGAATGGAATGATGAAATTATGGAATGGAATGATGAAATGATGATGGAATGATTGATGAAATGATGGAAATGATGGATGGAATGATGAAATGATGAATGGAATGCTGAATGATGGATGGAATGATGAATGATGATGAATGATGGATGGAATGATGAAATGATGGATGGAATGATGATGGAATGATGGATGGAATGATGAATGGAATGATGGAATGGAATGATGATGGAATGGAAATGATGGATGGAATGATGAAATGATGGATGGAATGATGATGGAATGAAATGGAATGGATGAATGATGAATGATTGATGGAATGATGGATGGAATGATGAATGGAATAATGAATGGAATGATGAAATTATGGATGGAATGATGAAATGATGGATGGAATGATTGATGGAATGATGAATGGAATGATGGATGGAATGATGGATGAATAATGAATGGAATGAAATGATGGATGAAATGATTGATGGAATGATGAATGAATGATGGATGAATGATGAAATGATGGATGGAATGATGAATGGAATGATGGATGGAATGATGGATGGAATGATGGATGGAATGATGAAATGATGGAATGATGGATGGAATGATGAATGATGGAATGATGGATGGAATGATGGATGAAATGATGGATGGAATGATGAAATGATGGATGGAATGATGAATGGAATGATGGATGGAATGATTGATGGAATGATGAATGATGAATGGATGGATGGAATGATGAAATGAATGATGGAATGATGAATGGAATGATTGATGGAATGATTGATGAAAAATGGAATGGAATGATGGATGAAATTGATGGAATGATGGAATTGATGGAATGATTGATGGAATGATTGAATGATGAAATGATGGATGGAATGATGATGGAATGATTGATGGATGATGAATGGAATGATGAATGAATGAATGAATGGAATGATGAAATTATGATGGAATGATGAAATGATGGATGGAATGATTGATGAATGATTGAAATGATGGATGGAATGATGAATGGAATGATGAATGGAATAATGAATGGAATGAATGAATGATGAAATGATGGATGGAATGATGAAATGATTGATGAATGGAATGATGGAATGATGGAAATGATGGATGGAATGATGAATGGAATGATGAATGGAATGAAATGAATGAATGATGAAATGATGGATGGAATGATGAAATGATGAAAATGATGGAATGATGAAATTATGATGGAATGATGAAATTATGGATGGAATGATGATGAATGATGGATGGAATGATGAATGGAATGATGATGGAATGATGAATGGAATGATGGATGGAATGATGAAATGATGAATGGAATGATGGATGGAATAATGAATGGAATGAAAATTATGGATGGAATGATGAAATTATGGATGGAATGATGATGGAATGATGGATGGAATGATGAATGATTGAATGGAATGATGAATGGAATGATGAAATTATGGATGGAATGATGAAATTATGGATGGAATGATGAAATTATGGATGATGAATGAATGAAAATGATGGATGGAATGATGAAATGGAATGATGGAAATGATGGAATGATGGATGGAATGATGAATGGAATGATGAATGATGAATGATGGAATGAATGATGGAATGATGAAATGATGAATGGAATGAATGGAATGATGAAATAATGAATGGAATGATGAATGGAATGATGGATGAATTGATGGAATGATGAATGGAATGGAATGAATGGAATGATGGATGGAATGATGAATGGAATGATGAATGATGAATGGAATGATGAATGATGGATGGAATGATGAAATGATGGATGGAATGATGAATGGAATGATTGATGGAATGATGATGGATGGAATGGAATGATGAAATTATGATGGAATGATGAAATGAATGAATGATTGATGGAATGATGAATGGAATGATGAATGGAATGATGAAATGAATGATGAATGGAATGATGAAATGATGGATGGAATGATGAAAATGATGGATGGAATGATGAATGAATGATGGAATGATGAAATGAATGGAATGATGAATGGAATGATTGATGAAATGATGATGGAATGAATGGAATGATGATGAAATGATGGAATGATGGAAATGATGAAATGATGGATGGAAATGATGAATGATTGATGGAATGATTGATGGAATGATTGATGGAATGATGAATGGAATGATGAATGATGGATGAATAATGAATGGAATGATGAAATGGATGGAATGATGAAATTATGGATGGAATGATGATGGAATGATGGATGGAATTGATGAAAGTATGGATGGAATGATGAAATGATGGATGGAATGATTGATGGATGAATTGATGGAATGATGAATGGAATGATGAAATGATGGATGGAATGATGGATGGAATGATGGATGGAATGATGATGAATGATGAATGGAATGATGAATGGAATGATGGATGGAATGATGGATGGAATGATGGATGAATTGATGGAATGATGAATGGAATAATGAATGGAATGATGAAATTATGGATGGAATGATGAAATTATGGATGGAATGATTGATGGAATGATGAATGGAATGATGGATGGAATGATTGATGGAATGATGGATGGAATGATGAATGGAATAATGAATGGAATGATGAAATTATGGATGGAATGATGAAATTATGGATGGAATGATGAAATGATGGATGGAATGATTGATGGAATGATGAATGGAATGATGGATGGAATGATGAATGGAATGAATGAAATGATGGATGGAATGATGAATGGAATGATGAATGGAATGATGGATGGAATGATGAAATGATGGATGGAATGATGAAATTATGGATGGAATGATGAAACTGGATGGAATGATTGATGATGGAAATGATGGATGGAATGATGAATGGAATGATGAATGGATGGAATGATGAAATTATGGATGGAATGATGAAATGATGATGGAATGATGAATGAATGATGAATGGAATGATGAATGGAATGATGATGGAATGATGGATGGAATGATGAATGGAATGATGATGAATGATGATGAAATGATGGATGGAATAATGAATGGAATGATGAAATTATGGATGGAATGATGAAATGATGGATGGAATGATTGATGGAATGATGAATGAATGATGGATGGAATGATTGATGGAATGATGAATGAATGATGGAATGATGAAATATGGATGGAATGATGAAATTATGGATGGAATGATGAAATGGATGGATGATGAATGGAATGATGAATGGAATGATGGATGGAATGATGAATGGAATGATGGATGGAATGATGATGAATTGATGAAATGATGGATGGAATGATGATGGAATGATGGATGGAATGATGAATGGAAATGATGAATGGAATGATGGATGGAATGATGAATGGAATGATGGATGGAATGATGAATGGAATGATGAAAATGATGGATGGAATGATGGATGGAATGATGATGGATGGAAATGATGGAATGATGAATGATGGATGGAATGATGATGGAATGATGAATGGAATGAATGGAATGAAATGATGATGAATGGAATGCTGAATGAATGATGGAATGATGGATGGAATGATGAAATGGAATGATGATGGAATGAATGGAATGATGAAATTGAATGATGAAATGATGGATGGAATGATGATGGAATGATGAATGGATGAATGGAATGATTGATGGAATGAATGGAATGATGAATGGAATGATGAAATATGATGGAATGATGAAATGATGGATGGAATGATGAATGGAATGATGGATGGAATGATGAATGGAATGATGGATGGAATGATGGATGGAATTATGGATGAAATGATGGATGGAATGATGGATGAATGATGGAATGATGAATGGAATGATGGATGAATGATGAAATGATGGATGGAATGATGAATGGAATGATGGATGGAATGATGATGGAATGATGGATGAATGATGGATGGAATAATGAAATTATGGATGGAATGATGGATGGAATGATGAATGGATGAATAATGATGGATGAAATGATGGATGGAATGATTGATGGAATGATGAATGGAATGATGGATATGAATGATGAATGATGGATGGAATGATGAATGGAATGATGAATGATTGATGAAATGGAATGATGAATGATGAAATGATGGAATGGAATGAAATGATGATGGAATGATTGATGGAATGATGATGAATGGAATGATGGATGGAATGATGAATGGAATGATGATGGAATGATGGATGGAATGATGAAATGATGGATGGAATGATGAATGGAATGATGGAATGGAATGATGAATGGAATGATGAATGAATGGATGGAATGATGAATGGAATGAATGAATGGAATGAAAATGATGGATGGAATGATGGAAATGAATGATGGAATGATTGATGGAATGATGAATGGAATGATGAATGGAATGATGAATGGAATAATGATGAATGATGAATGATGAAATGAAATTGAATGGAATGATGGAATGATGAAATGATGGATGGAATGATTGATGGTATGATTGATGGAATGATTGAATGGAATGATGGAATGGAATGATGAATTGATGGATGATGAATGGAATGATGAATGGAATAATGAATGGAATGATGAAATTATGGATGGAATGATGAAATGATGGAATGATGAAACGAATGATGGATGGAATGATGAATGGAATGATGAATGGAATGATGAATGGAAATGAATGAATGGAATGATGAAATGATGGATGGAATGATGAAATGATTGATGAATGATGGATGGAATGATGGATGGAATGATGGATGGAATGATGATGGAATGATGATGAAATGATGGATGGAATGATGATGGAATGATGGATGGAATGATGAAATGGATGGAATGATGAAATGATGATGGAATGATTGATGGATGATGGATGATGGAATGATGAATGGAATGATGGATGAAATGATGGATGGAATGATGAATGGAATGATGGATGATGATGGAATGATGAATGATGGATGGAATGATGAATGGAATGATGAATATGGATGGAATGATGAAATGGATGGAATGAATGGAATGATGATGGAATGATGGATGGAATGATGGATGGAATGATGGATGGAATGATGGATGGAATGATGAATGGAATGATGAAATTATGGATGGAATGATGAAATGATGGATGAATGATTGATGGAATGATGAATGGAATGATGGAATGGAATGATGATGAAATGATGAATGGAATGAAATGATGGAATGATGAATGGAATGATGGATGGAATGATGGATGGAATGATGATGGAATGATGATGGAATGATGAATGGATGGATGGAATGATGGATGGAATGATGGAATGAATGGATGGAATGATGGATGGAATGATGAAATGGAAATGATGGATGGAATGATGAATGGAATGATGGATGGAATGATGAATGATGAATGCTGATGGAATGATGAAATGAATGGAATGAATGGAATGGATGGATGGAATGATGGAAATGATGAATGATGATGAATGGAATGATGAATGGAATGATGAAATGATGGATGGAATGATGAATGGAATGATGGATGGAATGATGATGAAAATGATGAATGGAATGATGAATGGAATGATGGATGGAATGATGGATGGAATGATGATGGAATGATGGATGGAATGATGGATGGAATGGAATGGAATGATGGAATGGAATGATGGAATGATGATGGAATGATTGATGGAATGATGGATGGAATGATGAATGGAATGATGAATGGAATGATGAAAAAGATGGATGGAATGATTGATGGAATGATTGATGGAATGATGGATGGAATGATGAATGGAATAATGAATGGAATGATGAAATTATGGATGGAATGATGAAATGATGGATGGAATGATTGATGATGGAATGATGGATGGAATGATTGATGGAATGATGGATGATGATGGAATGAATGATGAATGGAATGATGAAATTATGGATGGAATGATGGATGGAATGATGGATGGAATGATTGATGGAATGATGATGGAATGAATGGAATGATGGAATGATGAATGGAATGGAATGAATGAATGGAATGATGGAATGAAATTATGATGGAATGATGAAATTATGGATGGAATGATGGATGGATGAATGATTGATGGAAATGATGGATGGAATGATGAATGAATGATGAATGAATGATGGATGGAATGATGAATGGAATGATGATGGATGGAATGATGATGGATGGATGGAATGATTGATGAATGATGATGATGGAATGATGGAATGATGAAAATGATGGATGGAATTGATGGATGAATGAATGGAATATGAATGGAATGATGAAATGATGGATGGAATGATGGATGGAATGATGATGAAATGATGGATGGAATGATGAAATGGATGGAATGATGAATGAATGATGGATGGAATGATGAATGGAATAATGAATGGAATGATGAAATTATGGATGGAATGATGAAATGATGGATGGAATGATTGATGGAATGATGAATGGAATGATGGATGGAATGATGATGGAATGATGGAATGGAAATGATGGATGGAATGGAATGGAATGAATGGAATGATGAAATGATGGATGGAATGATGAAATGATGGATGGAATGATGAAATGGAATGGATGGAATGATTGATGAATGAATGATGGAATGATGAATGGAATGAATGAATGATGGAATGATGAATGGAATGATGATGAATGATGGATGGAATGATGAATGGAATGATGAATGGAATGAATGATGGAATGATGAATTAATGGATGGAATGATGAAATGATATGGATGGAATGATGAAATGAATGATGATGGAATGATTGATGGAATGATGAATGGAATGATGAATGGAATGATGAAATTATGGATGGAATGATGAAATGATGGATGATGAATGATGAATGGAATGATGGATGGAATGATGAATGGAATGGAATGATGAATGGATGGAATGATGAAATGATGGAATGATGAATGGAATGATGAAATGATGGATGGAATGATGATGGAATGAAATGATGAATGATGATGGAATGGAAATGATGGATGAATGATGATGAATGAATGATTGATGGAATGATGGATGAAATGGATGGAATGATGGATGGAATGATGGATGGAATGATGATGGAATGATGAATGATGAAATTAATGAATGATGAATGGAATGGAATGAAATGATGAAATGATGAATGGAATGGAATGGAATGATGGATGAATGATGATGGAATGATGGATGGAATGATGAATGGAATGATGAATGGATGGAATGATGAATGGAAATGATGGAATGGAATGATGGATGGAATGATGAATGGAATGATGAATGGAATGATGGATGGAATGATGAAATGGAATGATGAAATGATGGATGGAATGATGAATGGAATGATGAAAATGATGGATGGAATGATGAAATGATGATGGAATGATGAATGGAATGATGAATGGAATGATGAATGGAATGATGGATGGATGGAATGATGATGAATGGAATGATGAATGGAATGATGATGAAATGATGGATGGAATGATGAAATTATGGAATGATGGAATGATGATGGATGGATGGAATGATGAAATGATGGATGGAATGATGAAATGATGGATGGAATGATGAAATGATGGAATGGAATGATGAAATGATGGATGGAATGATGAAATGATGGATGGAATGATGAATGGAATGAATGGATGGAATGATGAATGGAATGATGATGAAATGATGGAATGATGGATGGAATGATGAAATGATGATGGAATGATGATGGATGGATGGAATGATGGAATGGAATGATGGAATGATGGATGGAATGATGAAATGATGAAATGATGGATGGAATGAATGATGGAATGAATGATGGAATGATGAAATGATTGATGGAATGATGAAATGAATGGAATGATGAATGATGATGTATGATGAATGGAATGATGAAATGATGGATGGAATGATGAAATGATGGATGGAATGATGATGGAATGATGAATGGAATGATGAAAATGATGGATGAAATGATGGATGGAATGATGAATGGAATGATGAATGGAATGAATGGAATGATGAAATGATGGATGATTGATGAATGATTGATGGAATGATGGATGGAATGGATGGAATGATGATGGAATGGAATGATGAAATGATGGATGGAATGATGAAAGAATGATGGATGGAATGATGAATGGAATGAAATGATGAAATTATGGATGGAATGATGAAATGATGGATGGAATGATGATGAAATGATGAATGGAATGATGAATGGAATGATGATGGAATGATGGATGGAATGATGAATGGAATGATGGATGGAATGAATGGAATGATGATGGAATGAATGGAATGATGAAATGATGGATGGAATGATGAAATGAATGATGGAATGATGAATGGAATGATGGATGGAATGATGGATGGAATGGAATGATGAAATGATGATGGAATGATGGATGGAATGATGGATGGAATGATGGATGGAATGATGATGGAATGATGAATGGAATGATGAATGGAATGATGATGGAATAATGAATGGAATGATGAATGGAATGATGAAATGGATGGAATGATGAAATTGGAATGATTGATGGAATGATGGATGGAATAATGAATGGAATAATGAATGGAATGATGAAATGATGGATGGAATGATGAAATGATGGATGGAATGATGGAATGGAATGATGGATGAAATGATGGATGATGAATGATTGATGGAATGATGGAAATGAATGGAATGAATGGAATGATGAAATGAATAATTGATGATGGAATGGAATGATGGATGAATGATTGATGAAAAAGATGGATGGAATGATGATGATGGAATGATGATGGAATGGAATGATGGTAATGATTGAAATGAATGATGATGATATGGAATGATGAATGATGGAATGATGAATGGAATGATGAATGATTGATGGAATGATGAAATGGAATGAATTGATGGAATGATGGATGGAATGATGAAATGATGGAATGGAATGATGAATGGAATGATGAATGAAAGATGGAATGATTGATGGAATGAATGGAATGATGAATGGAATGATGAAATGATGGAATGATTGATGGAATGATGGAAATGATGAATGAAAATGATGGATGGAATGATGAAAATGGAATGATGGATGGAATGGAATGATGAAATGATGGATGGAATGATGAAATGATGGATGGAATGATGAAATGGAATGATGGATGGAATGATTGAATGGAATGATGAATGAAATGATGGATGAAATGATGAATGGAATGATGAAATGGATGGATGGAATGATGAAATGATGGATGGAATGATTGATGGAATGATGAATGGAATGATGAATGGAATGATGAATGGAATAGATGGAATAATGAATGGAATGATGAAATTATGGAATGATGAAATGATGGAATGATGGAAATGGAATGAATGATGAATGGAATGATGGATGGAATGATGAATGAATGATGGATGGAATGATTGAAATGATGGAATGATGAATTGGAATGATGGATGATGAAAATGATGGATGGATGAATGGAATGATGATGGATGATGAATGAATGGAATGAATGGAATGATGGATGGAATGATGAATGGAATGATGAATGAATGGAATGATGGATGGAATAATGAATGGAATGATGAATGATGGAATGGATGAATGATGATGAATGAATGATGATGAATGGAATAATGAATGGATGAATGATGAATGGAATGATGGATGGAATGATGATGGAATGATGGAATGATGATGGAATGATGGATGGAATGATGAATGGAAATGGAATGAATGGAATGATGATGGAATAATGAATGATGATGGAATGATGAAATGATGGATGGAATGATGAAATGATGAATGATGATGGAATGATGATGGAATGATGAAAGATGGATGGAATGATGAATGGAATGATGGATGGAATGATGATGGATGAATGATGAATGATGGATGGAATGATGAATGATGGAATGATGGATGGAATGATGATGGAATGATGAATGGAATGATGATGAATGATGGATGAATGAAATGGATGAATGATGAATGGAATGATGAATGATGAATGATGAATGATGAAATTATGATGGAATGATGAAATTGATGGATGGAATGATGATGATGGAATGATGAATGAATGATGATGGAATGATGAAATGGAATGAAATGGATGGAATGATGAAATTATGGATGGAATGATGAAATGATGGATGGAAATGATGGAATGATGGAATGATGGAATGATGAATGATTGATGGAATGAAATGATGAATGGAATGATGAATGGAATAATGAATGAATGATGAATATGATGGAATGATGAATGATGGATGGAATGATGGATGGAATGATGAATGATGGAATGAATGGAATGATGAAATGATGGATGGAATGATGATGGAATGATGAATGGAATGATGGATGAATATGGAATGATGAATGATGGAATGAATGATGGATGGAATGATGATGGAATGGAATGATGGAAATGATGAATGGAATGATGAATGGAATGATGAATGGAATGATGAAAATGATGATGGAATGAATGGAATGATGATGAAAATGATGGAATGGAATGATGAAATGATGGATGGAATGATGAATGGAATGATGGATGGAATGATTGATGGAATGATGATGGAATGATGAATGGAATGATGATGGAATGATGATGGAATGATGGAATGGATGTGAAATGATGATGGAATGATTGATGAAATGATGGATAATGATGAATGGAATGATGGATGAATGATGATGGAATGATGGTGTGAAATGATGGATGGAATTGATGGAATGATTGATGAATGATTGATGGAATGATTGATGGAATGATGAAATGATGAATGAATGATTGAATGAATAGAATGATGAATGGAATGGATGATGAATGATGATGGAATGAATGAATGATGAAATTATGAATGATGGAATGATGGAAATGATGATGGAATGATGGATGGAATGATTGATGGAATGATTGATGGAATGATGATGGAATGATGAATGGAATGAATGAATGGAATAATGAATGGAATAATGGATGAAATTATGGATGGAATGATGAAATGATTGATGGAATGATGAATGGAATGATGGATGGAATGATGGATGGAATGATGGATGGAATGATGGATGGAATGATGAATGGAATGATGGATGGAATGATGAATGGAATGATGGATGGAATGATTGATGGAATGATGAAAGTATGGATGGAATGATGAAATTATGGATGGAATGATGAAATTATGGATGGAATGATGGAATGATGAATGGAATGCTGAAATGATGGATGGAATGATGAATGGAATGATGGATGAATTGATGGAATGATGAATGGAATGATGGATGGAATAATGAATGGAATGATGAAATTATGGATGGAATGATGATGGAATGATTGATGGAATGATGGATGGAATGATGAATGGAATAATGAATGGAATGATGAAATTATGGATGGAATGATGAAATTATGGATGGAATGATGAAATGATGGATGGAATGATTGATGAAATGATGAATGGAATGATGAATGGAATGATGGATGAAATGATGGAATGGAATGATGAAATGATGGATGGAATGATGAATGGAATGATGGATGGAATGATTGATGGAATGAATGATGGAATTATGGAATGATGAATGGAAGGATGGAATGATAGATGGAATGATGGAATAATGGATGGAATGATGAATGGAATGATTGATGAAATGATGGAATAATGAATGGAATGATGGATGAAATGATGAATGGAATGATGGATGAAATTATGGAATGATGAATGATTGATGGTATGATTGATGAATGATGATGGAATGATTGATGGAATGATTGATGGAATGATGAATGGAATGATGAATGATGGATGAAATGATGGATGTAATAATGAATGGAATGATGAAATTATGGATGGAATGATGAAATGATGGATGGAATGATTGATGGAATGATGAATGGAATGATGGATGGAATGATGAATGGAATAATGAATGGAATGATGAAATTATGGATGGAATGATGAAATGATTGATGGAATGATGGATGGAATGATGGATGGAATGATTGATGGAATGATGAAAGTATGGATGGAATGATGAAATGATGGATGGAATGATTGATGGATGAATTGATGGAATGATGAATGGAATGCTGAAATGATGGATGGAATGATGAATGGAATGATGGATGGAATGATGGATGGAATGATGAATGGAATGATGAATGGAATGATGAATGGAATGATGGATGGAATGATGGATGAATTGATGGAATGATGAATGGAATGATGAAATTATGGATGGAATGATGAAATTATGGATGGAATGATTGATGGAATGATGAATGGAATGATGGATGGAATGATTGATGGAATGATTGATGGAATGATGAATGGAATAATGAATGGAATGATGAAATTATGGATGGAATGATGAAATTATGGATGGAATGATGAAATGATGGATGGAATGATTGATGGAATGATGGATGAAATGATGGAATGGAATGATGAATGGAATGCTGAAATGATGGATGGAATGATGAAATGATGGATGGAATGATGAATGGAATGATGAAATGATGGATGGAATGATGAAATGATTGATGGAATGATGAATGGAATGATGAATGGAATGATGGATGGAATGATGAATGGAATGATGGATGGAATGATGGATGGAATGATGAATGGAATGCTGAATGGAATGCTGAATGGAATGATGGATGGAATGATGAAATTATGGATGGAATGATGAAATTATGGATGGAATGATTGATGGAATGATGAATGGAATGATGGATGGAATGATGAAATTATGGATGGAATGATGAAATTATGGATGGAATGATGAAATTATGGATGGAATGATGGATGAATTGATGGAATGATGAATGGAATGATGAAATGATGGATGGAATGATGAATGGAATGATGGAGGGAATGATGGATGGAATGATGGATGGAATGATGGATGAATTGATGGAATGATGAATGGAATGCTGAAATGATGAATGGAATGATGGATGGAATAATGAATGGAATGATGGATGGAATGATGGATGAATTGATGGAATGATGAATGGAATGATGGATGGAATAATGAATGGAATGATGAAATTATGGATGGAATGATGAAATTATGGATGGAATGATGAAATTATGGATGGTATGATTGATGGAATGATTGATGGAATGATGGATGGAATAATGAATGGAATGATGAAATTATGGATGGAATGATGAAATGATGGATGGAATGATTGATGAAATGATGAATGGAATGATGAATGGAATGATGGATGAAATGATGGAATGGAATGATGAAATGATGGATGGAATGATGGATGGAATGATTGATGGAATGAATGATGGAATGATGAATGGAAGGATGGAATGATGGAATAATGGATGGAATGATGAATGGAATGATTGATGAAATGATGGAATAATGAATGGAATGATGGATGAAATTATGGAATGATGGTGTGATTGATGGTGTGATTGATGGTATGATTGATGTAATGATTGATGGTATGATTGATGGAATGATTGCTGGTATGATGAATGGAATGATGAATGATGGATGTAATAATGAATGGAATGATGAAATTATGGATGGAATGATGAAATGATGGATGGAATGATTGATGGAATGATGGATGAATTGATGAAAGTATGGATGGAATGATGAAATGATGGATGGAATGATTGATGGATGAATTGATGGAATGATGAATGGAATGCTGAAATGATGGATGGAATGATGGATGGAATGATGGATGGAATGATGAATGGAATGATGAATGGAATGATGAATGGAATGATGGATGGAATGATGGATGGAATGATGGATGAATTGATGGAATGATGAATGGAATAATGAATGGAATGATGAAATTATGGATGGAATGATGAAATTATGGATGGAATGATTGATGGAATGATGAATGGAATGATGGATGGAATGATTGATGGAATGATGGATGGAATGATGAATGGAATAATGAATGGAATGATGAAATTATGGATGGAATGATGAAATTATGGATGGAATGATGAAATGATGGATGGAATGATTGATGAAATGATGAATGGAATGATGGATGAAATGATGGAATGGAATGATGAAATGATGGATGGAATGATGAATGGAATGCTGAATGGAATGATGGATGGAATGATGAAATTATGGATGGAATGATGAAATTATGGATGGAATGATGAAACTATGGATGGAATGATTGATGGAATGATGAATGGAATGATGGATGGAATGATGAATGGAATGATGAATGGAATAATGAATGGAATGATGAAATTATGGATGGAATGATGAAATGATTGATGGAATGATGGATGGAATGATGAATGGAATGATGGATGGAATGATGGATGGAATGATTGATGGAATGATGAAAGTATGGATGGAATGATGAAATGATGGATGGAATGATTGATGAATTGATGAAAGTATGGATGGAATGATGAAATGATGGATGGAATGATTGATGGATGAATTGATGGAATGATGAATGGAATGCTGAAATGATGGATGGAATGATGAATGGAATGATGAATGGAATAATGAATGGAATGATGAAATTATGGATGGAATGATGAAATTATGGATGGAATGATTGATGGAATGATGAATGGAATGATGGATGGAATGATGAATGGAATAATGAATGGAATGATGAAATTATGGATGGAATGATGAAATGATGGATGGAATGATGAAATGATGGATGGAATGATTGATGAAATGATGAATGGAATGATGAATGGAATGATGGATGAAATGATGGAATGGAATGATGAATGGAATGCTGAAATGATGGATGGAATGATGAAATGATGGATGGAATGATGAAATGATGGATGGAATGATGAAATGATTGATGGAATGATGAATGGAATGATGAATGGAATGATGGATGGAATGATGAATGGAATGATGGATGGAATGATGGATGGAATGATGAATGGAATGCTGAATGGAATGATGGATGGAATGATGAAATTATGGATGGAATGATGAAATTATGGATGGAATGATGGATGAATTGATGGAATGATGAATGGAATGATGAAATGATGGATGGAATGATGAATGGAATGATGGATGGAATGATGAATGGAATGATGGATGGAATGATGGAATGATGAATGGAATGATGAATGGAATGATGAATGGAATGATGAATGGAATGATGGATGGAATAATGAATGGAATGATGAAATTATGGATGGAATGATGAAATGATGGATGGAATGATGAATGGAATGATGAATGGAAAGATGGATGGAATGATTGATGGAATGATTGATGGAATGATGGATGGAATGATGGATGGAATGATGAATGGAATAATGAATGGAATGATGAAATTATGGATGGAATGATGAAATGATGGATGGAATGATTGATGAAATGATGGATGAATTGATGGAATGGAATGCTGAAATGATGGATGGAATGATGAATGGAATGATGAAATGATGGATGGAATGATGAATGGAATGATGGATGGAATGACGAATGGAATGATGGAGGGAATGATGGATGGAATAATGAAATTATGGATGGAATGATGAAATGATGAATGGAATGATGAATGGAAAGATGGATGGAATGATTGATGGAATGATTGATGGAATGATGGATGGAATGATGAATGGAATAATGAAATTATGGATGGAATGATGAAATGATGGATGGAATGATTGATGAAATGATGGATGGAATGATGGATGGAATGATGGATGAATTGATGGAATGGAATGCTGAAATGATGGATGGAATGATTGATGGAATGATGAATGGAATGATGGATAGAATGATGAAATGATGGATGGAATGATGAATGGAATGATGGATGGAATGACGAATGGAATGATGGAGGGAATGATGAATGGAATGATGGATGGAATGATGAATGGAATGCTGAAATGATGGATGGAATGATGAATGGAATGATGGATGAAATGATGGAATGGAATGATGAAATGATGGATGGAATGATGAATGGAATGATGAATGGAATGATGGATGGAATGATTGATGGAATGATGAATGGAAGGATGGAATGATGGAATAATGTACGGAATGATGAATGGAATGATTGATGAAATGATGGAATAATGAATGGAATGATGGATGAAATTATGGAATGATGGTGTGATTGATGGTGTGATTGATGGTATGATTGATGTAATGATTGATGTAATGATTGATGGTATGATTGATGGAATGATTGCTGGTATGATGAATGGAATGATGAATGATGGATGTAATAATGAATGGAATGATGAAATTATGGATGGAATGATGAAATGATGGATGGAATGATTGATGGAATGATTGATGGAATGATGAATGGAATGATGAATGGAATAATGAATGGAATAATGAATGGAATGATGAAATTATGGATGGAATGATGAAATGATTGATGGAATGATGAATGGAATGATGGATGGAATGATGGATGGAATGATGGATGGAATGATGAATGGAATGATGAATGGAATGATGGATGGAATGATGGATGGAATGATTGATGGAATGATGAAAGTATGGATGGAATGATGAAATTATGGATGGAATGATGAAATGATTGATGGAATGATGAATGGAATGATGGATGGAATGATGGATGGAATGATGAATGGAATGATGAATGGAATGATGGATGGAATGATGAATGGAATGATGGATGGAATGATTGATGGAATGATGAAAGTATGGATGGAATGATGAAATTATGGATGGAATGATGAAATTATGGATGGAATGATTGATGGAATGATGGATGAATTGATGGAATGATGAATGGAATGCTGAAATGATGGATGGAATGATGAATGGAATGATGGATGAATTGATGGAATGATGAATGGAATGCTGAATGGAATGATGGATGGAATAATGAATGGAATGATGAAATTATGGATGGAATGATTGATGGAATGATGGATGGAATAATGAATGGAATGATGAAATTATGGATGGAATGATGAAATTATGGATGGAATGATGAAATGATGGATGGAATGATTGATGAAATGATGAATGGAATGATGAATGGAATGATGGATGAAATGATGGAATGGAATGATGAAATGATGGATGGAATGATGAATGGAATGATGGATGGAATGATTGATGGAATTATGGAATGATGAATGGAAGGATGGAATGATGGAATAATGGATGGAATGATGAATGGAATGATTGATGAAATGATGGAATAATGAATGGAATGATGGATGAAATGATGAATGGAATGATGGATGAAATTATGGAATGATGGTGTGATTGATGTAATGATTGATGGTATGATTGATGGAATGATTGCTGGTATGATGAATGGAATGATGAATGATGGATGAAATGATGGATGTAATAATGAATGGAATGATGAAATTATGGATGGAATGATGAAATGATGGATGGAATGATTGATGGAATGATGAATGGAATGATGGATGGAATGATGAATGGAATAATGAATGGAATGATGAAATTATGGATGGAATGATGAAATGATTGATGGAATGATGGATGGAATGATGGATGGAATGATGGATGGAATGATTGATGGAATGATGAAAGTATGGATGGAATGATGAAATGATGGATGGAATGATTGATGGAATGATGGATGAATTGATGAAAGTATGGATGGAATGATGAAATGATGGATGGAATGATTGATGGATGAATTGATGGAATGATGAATGGAATGCTGAAATGATGGATGGAATGATGGATGGAATGATGAATGGAATGATGAATGGAATGATGAATGGAATGATGGATGGAATGATGGATGAATTGATGGAATGATGAATGGAATAATGAATGGAATGATGAAATTATGGATGGAATGATGAAATGATGGATGGAATGATTGATGGAATGATGGATGAAATGATGGAATGGAATGATGAATGGAATGCTGAAATGATGGATGGAATGATGAAATGATTGATGGAATGATGAATGGAATGATGAATGGAATGATGGATGGAATGATGAATGGAATGATGGATGGAATGATGGATGGAATGATGAATGGAATGCTGAATGGAATGATGGATGGAATGATGAAATTATGGATGGAATGATGGAATAATGAATGGAATGATGGATGAAATTATGGAATGATGGTGTGATTGATGGTGTGATTGATGGTATGATTGATGTAATGATTGATGTAATGATTGATGGTATGATTGATGGAATGATTGCTGGTATGATGAATGGAATGATGAATGATGGATGTAATAATGAATGGAATGATGAAATTATGGATGGAATGATGAAATGATGGATGGAATGATTGATGGAATGATTGATGGAATGATGAATGGAATGATGAATGGAATAATGAATGGAATAATGAATGGAATGATGAAATTATGGATGGAATGATGAAATGATTGATGGAATGATGAATGGAATGATGGATGGAATGATGGATGGAATGATGAATGGAATGATGAATGGAATGATGGATGGAATGATGGATGGAATGATTGATGGAATGATGAAAGTATGGATGGAATGATGAAATGATGGATGGAATGATGAATGGAATGATGAATGGAATGATGGATGGAATGATGGATGGAATGATGAATGGAATGATGAATGGAATGATGGATGGAATGATGAATGGAATGATGGATGGAATGATTGATGGAATGATGAAAGTATGGATGGAATGATGAAATTATGGATGGAATGATGAAATTATGGATGGAATGATTGATGGAATGATGGATGAATTGATGGAATGATGAATGGAATGCTGAAATGATGGATGGAATGATGAATGGAATGATGGATGAATTGATGGAATGATGAATGGAATGCTGAATGGAATGATGGATGGAATAATGAATGGAATGATGAAATTATGGATGGAATGATTGATGGAATGATGGATGGAATAATGAATGGAATGATGAAATTATGGATGGAATGATGAAATTATGGATGGAATGATGAAATGATGGATGGAATGATTGATGAAATGATGAATGGAATGATGAATGGAATGATGGATGAAATGATGGAATGGAATGATGAAATGATGGATGGAATGATGAATGGAATGATGGATGGAATGATTGATGGAATTATGGAATGATGAATGGAAGGATGGAATGATAGATGGAATGATGGAATAATGGATGGAATGATGAATGGAATGATTGATGAAATGATGGAATAATGAATGGAATGATGGATGAAATGATGAATGGAATGATGGATGAAATTATGGAATGATGGTGTGATTGATGTAATGATTGATGGTATGATTGATGGAATGATTGCTGGTATGATGAATGGAATGATGAATGATGGATGAAATGATGGATGTAATAATGAATGGAATGATGAAATTATGGATGGAATGATGAAATGATGGATGGAATGATTGATGGAATGATGAATGGAATGATGGATGGAATGATGAATGGAATAATGAATGGAATGATGAAATTATGGATGGAATGATGAAATGATTGATGGAATGATGAATGGAATGATGGATGGAATGATGGATGGAATGATTGATGGAATGATGAAATGATGGATGGAATGATGAAATGATGGATGGAATGATTGATGGAATGATGGATGAATTGATGAAAGTATGGATGGAATGATGAAATGATGGATGGAATGATTGATGGATGAATTGATGGAATGATGAATGGAATGCTGAAATGATGGATGGAATGATGAATGGAATGATGAATGGAATGATGAATGGAATGATGAATGGAATGATGGATGGAATGATGGATGAATTGATGGAATGATGAATGGAATAATGAATGGAATGATGAAATTATGGATGGAATGATGAAATTATGGATGGAATGATGAAATGATGGATGGAATGATTGATGGAATGATGGATGAAATGATGGAATGGAATGATGAATGGAATGCTGAAATGATGGATGGAATGATGAAATGATTGATGGAATGATGAATGGAATGATGAATGGAATGATGGATGGAATGATGAATGGAATGATGGATGGAATGATGGATGGAATGATGAATGGAATGCTGAATGGAATGATGGATGGAATGATGAAATTATGGATGGAATGATGAAATTATGGATGGAATGATGAAATTATGGATGGAATGATTGATGGAATGATGAATGGAATGATGGATGGAATGATGAAATTATGGATGGAATGATGAAATTATGGATGGAATGATGAAATGGATGGAATGATGAATGGAATGATGAAATGATGGATGGAATGATGAATGGAATGATGGAGGGAATGATGGATGGAATGATGAATGGAATGATGGATGGAATGATGGATGAATTGATGGAATGATGAATGGAATGCTGAAATGATGGATGGAATGATGAATGGAATGATGAATGGAATGATGGATGGAATAATGAATGGAATGATGAAATTATGGATGGAATGATGAAATGATGGATGGAATGATGAATGGAATGATGAATGGAAAGATGGATGGAATGATTGATGGAATGATTGATGGAATGATGGATGGAATGATGAATGGAATGATGAAATTATGGATGGAATGATGAAATGATGGATGGAATGATTGATGAAATGATGGATGGAATGATGGATGAATTGATGGAATGGAATGCTGAAATGATGGATGGAATGATGAATGGAATGATGGATAGAATGATGAAATGATGGATGGAATGATGGATGGAATGATGGATGGAATGACGAATGGAATGATGGAGGGAATGATGGATGGAATAATGAATGGAATGATGAAATTATGAATGGAATGATGAAATGATGGATGGAATGATGAATGGAATGATGAATGGAAAGATGGATGGAATGATTGATGGAATGATTGATGGAATGATGGATGGAATGATGAATGGAATAATGAATGGAATGATGAAATTATGGATGGAATGATGAAATGATGGATGGAATGATTGATGAAATGATGGATGAATTGATGGAATGGAATGCTGAAATGATGGATGGAATGATTGATGGAATGATGAATGGAATGATGGATAGAATGATGAAATGATGGATGGAATGATGAATGGAATGATGGATGGAATGATGGATGGAATGACGAATGGAATGATGGAGGGAATGATGGAGGGAATGATTGATGGAATGATGAATGGAATGATGAATGATGAATGGAATGCTGAAATGATGGATGGAATGATGAATGGAATGATGGATGAAATGATGAATGGAATGATGAATGGAATGATGGATGGAATGATTGATGGAATGAATGATGGAATTATGGAATGATGAATGGAAGGATGGAATGATAGATGGAATGATGGAATAATGGATGGAATGATGAATGGAATGATTGATGAAATGATGGAATAATGAATGGAATGATGGATTGAATGGAATGATGGATGAAATGATGAATGGAATGATGGATGAAATTATGGAATGATGGTATGATTGATGTAATGATTGATGGTATGATTGATGGAATGATTGCTGGTATGATGAATGGAATGATGAATGATGGATGAAATGATGGATGTAATAATGAATGGAATGATGAAATTATGGATGGAATGATGAAATGATGGATGGAATGATTGATGGAATGATGAATGGAATGATGGATGGAATGATGAATGGAATGATGAATGGAATAATGAATGGAATGATGAAATTATGGATGGAATGATGAAATGATTGATGGAATGATGAATGGAATGATGGATGGAATGATGAATGGAATGATGGATGGAATGATTGATGGAATGGATGGAATGATGAAATGATGGATGGAATGATTGATGGAATGATGGATGAATTGATGAAAGTATGGATGGAATGATGAAATGATGGATGGAATGATTGATGGATGAATTGATGGAATGATGAATGGAATGCTGAAATGATGGATGGAATGATGGATGGAATGATGGATGGAATGATGAATGGAATGATGAATGGAATGATGGATGGAATGATGGATGGAATGATGGATGAATTGATGGAATGATGAATGGAATAATGAATGGAATGATGAAATTATGGATGGAATGATGAAATTATGGATGGAATGATTGATGGAATGATGAATGGAATGATGGATGGAATGATTGATGGAATGATGGATGGAATGATGAATGGAATAATGAATGGAATGATGAAATTATGGATGGAATGATGAAATTATGGATGGAATGATGAAATGATGGATGGAATGATTGATGAAATGATGAATGGAATGATGAATGGAATGATGGATGAAATGATGGAATGGAATGATGAAATGATGGATGGAATGATGAATGGAATGCTGAATGGAATGATGGATGGAATGATGAAATTATGGATGGAATGATGAAATTATGGATGGAATGATGAAACTATGGATGGAATGATTGATGGAATGATGAATGGAATGATGGATGGAATGATGAAATTATGGATGGAATGATGAAATTATGGATGGAATGATGAAATTATGGATGGAATGATTGATGGATGGAATGATGGATGAATTGATGGAATGATGAATGGAATGATGAATGGAATGCTGAAATGATGGATGGAATGATGAATGGAATGATGGAGGGAATGATGGATGGAATGATGAATGGAATGATGGATGAATTGATGGAATGATGAATGGAATGCTGAAATGATGGATGGAATGATGGAGGGAATGATGAATGGAATGATGAATGGAATGATGAATGGAATGATGGATGGAATAATGAATGGAATGATGAAATTATGGATGGAATGATGAAATGATGGATGGAATGATGAATGGAAAGATGGATGGAATGATTGATGGAATGATGGATGGAATAATGAATGGAATAATGAATGGAATGATGAAATGATGGATGGAATGATGAAATGATGGATGGAATGATTGATGGGATGATGAATGGAATGATGGATAGAATGATGAAATGATGGATGGAATGATGAATGGAATGATGGATGGAATGATGGATGGAATGACGAATGGAATGATGGAGGGAATGATTGATGGAATGATGAATGGAATGATTGATGGAATGATGAATGGAATGATGGATGGAATAATGAATGGAATAATGAATGGAATGATGAAATGATGGATGGAATGATGAAATGATGGATGGAATGATGAATGGAATGATGGATGAATTGATGGAATGGAATGCTGAAATGATGGATGGAATGATTGATGGAATGATGAATGGAATGATGGATAGAATGATGAAATGATGGATGGAATGATGAATGGAATGATGGATGGAATGATGGATGGAATGACGAATGGAATGATGGAGGGAATGATTGATGGAATGATGAATGGAATGATTGCTGAAATGATGGATGGAATGATGAATGGAATGATGGAGGGAATGATTGATGGAATGATTGATGGAATGATGGATGGAATGATGAATGGAATGATGAATGGAAAGATGGATGGAATGATTGATGGAATGATTGATGGAATGATGGATGGAATGATGAATGGAATAATGAATGGAATGATGAAATTATGGATGGAATGATGAAATGATGGATGGAATGATGAATGGAAAGATGGATGGAATGATTGATGGAATGATGGATGAAATGATGGATGTAATAATGAATGGAATGATGAAATTATGGATGGAATGATGAAATGATGGATGGAATGATTGATGGAATGATTGATGGAATGATGAATGGAATGATGAATGGAATGATGAATGGAATAATGAATGGAATGATGAAATTATGGATGGAATGATGAAATGATTGATGGAATGATGAATGGAATGATGGATGGAATGATGAATGGAATGATGGATGGAATGATTGATGGAATGGATGGAATGATGAAATGATGGATGGAATGATTGATGGAATGATGGATGAATTGATGAAAGTATGGATGGAATGATGAAATGATGGATGGAATGATTGATGGATGAATTGATGGAATGATGAATGGAATGCTGAAATGATGGATGGAATGATGGATGGAATGATGGATGGAATGATGGATGGAATGATGGATGAATTGATGGAATGATGAATGGAATAATGAATGGAATGATGAAATTATGGATGGAATGATGAAATTATGGATGGAATGATTGATGGAATGATGAATGGAATGATGGATGGAATGATTGATGGAATGATGGATGGAATGATGAATGGAATAATGAATGGAATGATGAAATTATGGATGGAATGATGAAATGATGGATGGAATGATGAAATGATGGATGGAATGATTGATGAAATGATGAATGGAATGATGAATGGAATGATGGAATGGAATGATGAAATGATGGATGGAATGATGAATGGAATGCTGAATGGAATGATGGATGGAATGATGAAATTATGGATGGAATGATGAAATTATGGATGGAATGATGAAACTATGGATGGAATGATTGATGGAATGATGAATGGAATGATGGATGGAATGATGAAATTATGGATGGAATGATGAAATTATGGATGGAATGATTGATGGATGGAATGATGGATGAATTGATGGAATGATGAATGGAATGCTGAAATGATGGATGGAATGATGAATGGAATGATGGATGGAATGATGGATGGAATGATGAAAAATGATGGATGGAATGATGATGGAATGATGAATGGAATGATGAATGGAATGATGAATGGAATGATGAATGGAATGATGAATGGAATGATGGATGGAATAATGAATGGAATGATGAAATTATGGATGGAATGATGAAATGATGGATGGAATGATGAATGGAAAGATGGATGGAATGATTGATGGAATGATGAATGGAATGATGGATGGAATGATGGATGAATTGATGGAATGGAATGCTGAAATGATGGATGGAATGATTGATGGAATGATGAATGGAATGATGGATAGAATGATGAAATGATGGATGGAATGATGAATGGAATGATGGATGGAATGATGGATGGAATGACGAATGGAATGATGGAGGGAATGATTGATGGAATGATGAATGGAATGATTGCTGAAATGATGGATGGAATGATGAATGGAATGATGAATGGAAAGATGGATGGAATGATTGATGGAATGATTGATGGAATGATGGATGGAATGATGAATGGAATAATGAATGGAATGATGAAATTATGGATGGAATGATGAAATGATGGATGGAATGATGAATGGAAAGATGGATGGAATGATTGATGGAATGATTGATGGAATGATGGATGGAATGATGAATGGAATAATGAATGGAATGATGAAATTATGGATGGAATGATGAAATGATGGATGGAATGATTGATGAAATGATGGATGGAATGATGAATGGAATGATGGATGGAATGATGAAATTATGGATGGAATGATGAAATTATGGATGGAATGATGAAACTATGGATGGAATGATTGATGGAATGATGAATGGAATGATGGATGGAATGATGAAATTATGGATGGAATGATGAAATTATGGATGGAATGATGAAATTATGGATGGAATGATTGATGGATGGAATGATGGATGAATTGATGGAATGATGAATGGAATGATGAATGGAATGCTGAAATGATGGATGGAATGATGAATGGAATGATGGAGGGAATGATGGAATGGAATGATGGATGAATTGATGGAATGATGAATGGAATGCTGAAATGATGGATGGAATGATGGAGGGAATGATGAATGGAATGATGAATGGAATGATGAATGGAATGATGGATGGAATAATGAATGGAATGATGAAATTATGGATGGAATGATGAAATGATGATGGAATGATGAATGGAAAGATGGATGGAATGATGAAATGATGGATGGAATAATGAATGGAATAATGAATGGAATGATGAAATGATGGATGGAATGATGAAATGATGGAATGAATGATGGATGAATGATGGGAATGATGAAATGATGGATGGAATGATTGATGAATGATGAATGGATGGAATGATGAAATGATGGATGGAATGATGAATGGAATGATGGATGGAATGATGATGGAATGATGAATGGAATGATGAAATGATGAATGATGAATGGAATGATGGAATGGAATGATGGATGGAATGATGAAATTAATGATGGAATGATGAAATGATGGATGGAATGATGAAATATGGATGGAATGATGAATGGAATGATGGATGGAATGATGAAATTATGGATGGAATGAAATGATGATGGATGGAAATGATGAATGGAATGATGGATGGAATGATTGATGGATGGAATGATGAATGGAATGATGATGGAATGATGATGGAATGATGAATGGAATGATGGAAATGATGGATGGAATGATGAATGGAATGATGGAAATGATGGATGGAATGATGAATGGAATGATGGATGAATGATGATGGAATGATGAATGGAATGATGATGGATGGAATGATGAATGGAATTGATGGAATGGAATGGATGAAATGATGGATGGAATGAAATTGATGGAATGATGAATGGAATGATGGATGAGAAATGGATGGAATGATGATGAATGATGGAATGATGGATGGAATGATGATGGAATGATGGATGGAATGATGAATGGAATGATGGATGGAAATGATTGATGGAATGATGAATGGAATGGATGGAAAATGATGGATGGAATGATGAATGGAATGATGAATGGAATGATGGAAATTATGGATGGAATGATTGAATGGAATGATGGATGGAATGATGAATGGAATGATGGATGGAAAGATGAATGGAATGATGGATGGAATGATTGATGGAATGATGGATGGAATGATGAATGGAATGATGATGGAATGATGAAAGTATGGATGGAATGATGAAATGATGGATGGAATGATTGATGGAAAGATGGATGGAATGATGATGGAATGAAATGATGGATGAATGATGAATGGAATGATGAATGGAATGAATGAATGGAATGATGGAAATGATGGATGGAATGATGGAAATGATGGAATGATGAATGAATAATGAATGGAATGATGAAATTATGGATGGAATGATGAAATGGATGGAATGATGGATGGAATGATGAATGGAATAATGAATGGAATGGAAATGGAAATGATGGATGGAAATGATGATGGAATGATGGAATGATGAATGGAATGATGGATGGAATGATGAAAATGATGGATGGAATGATGAATGGAATGATGGATGGAATGATGATGGAATGATGAATGGAATGATGGATGGAATGATTGATGGAATGATGAATGATGGAATGATGGATGGAATGATGAATGGAATGATGGAGGGAATGATGGAGGAATGATTGATGGAATGATGAATGGAATGATGGATGGAATGATGAATGGAATGAGAAATGGATGGAATGATTGATGGAATGATTGATGGAATGATGGATGGAATGATGAATGGAATAATGAATGGAATGATGAAATTATGGATGGAATGATGAAATGATGGATGGAATGATGAATGGAAAGATGGATGGAATGATTGATGGAATGATTGATGGAATGATGGATGGAATGATGAATGGAATAATGAATGGAATGATGAAATTATGGATGGAATGATGAAATGATGGATGGAATGATTGATGAAATGATGGATGGAATGATGAATGGAATGATGGATGGAATGATGGATGAATTGATGGATTGGAATGATGAAAATGATTGATGGAATGATTGATGGAATGATTGATGGAATGATTGATGGAATGATGAATGGAATGATGAATGGAATGATGAATGGAATGATGGATGGAATGATGGATGGAATGATGGATGGAATGATTGATGGAATGATGGATGGAATGATGAAATGATGGATGGAATGATGAATGGAAAGATGGATGGAATGATTGATGGAATGATTGATGGAATGATGGATGGAATAATGAATGGAATGATGAAATTATGGATGGAATGATGAAATGATGGATGGAATGATTGATGAAATGATGGATGGAATGATGAATGGAATGATGGATGGAATGATGGATGGAATGATGGATGAATTGATGGAATGGAATGCTGAAATGATGGATGGAATGATTGATGGAATGATGAATGGAATGATGGATAGAATGATGAAATGATGGATGGAATGATGAATGGAATGATGGATGGAATGATGGATGGAATGACGAATGGAATGATGGAGGGAATGATTGATGGAATGATGAATGGAATGATTGCTGAAATGATGGATGGAATGATGAATGGAATGATGGAGGGAATGATGGAGGGAATGATTGATGGAATGATTGATGGAATGATGGATGGAATGATGAATGGAATGATGAATGGAAAGATGGATGGAATGATTGATGGAATGATTGATGGAATGATGGATGGAATGATGAATGGAATAATGAATGGAATGATGAAATTATGGATGGAATGATGAAATGATGGATGGAATGATGAATGGAAAGATGGATGGAATGATTGATGGAATGATTGATGGAATGATGGATGGAATGATGAATGGAATAATGAATGGAATGATGAAATTATGGATGGAATGATGAAATGATGGATGGAATGATTGATGAAATGATGGATGGAATGATGAATGGAATGATGGATGGAATGATGGATGAATTGATGGATTGGATTGCTGAAATGATTGATGGAATGATTGATGGAATGATTGATGGAATGATTGATGGAATGATGAATGGAATGATGAATGGAATGATGAATGGAATGATGGATGGAATGATGGATGGAATGATGGATGGAATGATTGATGGAATGATGGATGGAATGATGGATGGAATGATGAAATGATGGATGGAATGATGAAATGATGGATGGAATGATGAAATGATGGATGGAATAATGAATGGAATGATGGATGGAATGATGAAATGCCCTACCCTGTGCTCTGACCTCTTTCTCCCCTCTCTCTCCAGATGAAATCTTGCGTCTTGTGACGGCCGGCCGCCCAACAACCTGCCCGCTTGACCCTATCCCCTCCTCTCTTCTCCAGACCATTTCCGGAGACCTTCTCCCTTACCTCACCTCGCTCATCAACTCATCCCTGACCGCTGGCTACGTCCCTTCCGTCTTCAAGAGAGCGAGAGTTGCACCCCTTCTGAAAAAACCTACACTCGATCCCTCCGATGTCAACAACTACAGACCAGTATCCCTTCTTTCTTTTCTCTCCAAAACTCTTGAACGTGCCGTCCTTGGCCAGCTCTCCCGCTATCTCTCTCAGAATGACCTTCTTGATCCAAATCAGTCAGGTTTCAAGACTAGTCATTCAACTGAGACTGCTCTTCTCTGTATCACGGAGGCGCTCCGCACTGCTAAAGCTAACTCTCTCTCCTCTGCTCTCATCCTTCTAGACCTATCGGCTGCCTTCGATACTGTGAACCATCAGATCCTCCTCTCCACCCTCTCCGAGTTGGGCATCTCCGGCGCGGCCCACGCTTGGATTGCGTCCTACCTGACAGGTCGCTCCTACCAGGTGGCGTGGCGAGAATCCGTCTCCACACCACGTGCTCTCACCACTGGTGTCCCCCAGGGCTCTGTTCTAGGCCCTCTCCTATTCTCGCTATACACCAAGTCACTTGGCTCTGTCATAACCTCACATGGTCTCTCCTATCATTGCTATGCAGACGACACACAATTAATCTTCTCCTTTCCCCTTCTGATGACCAGGTGGCGAATCGCATCTCTGCATGTCTGGCAGACATATCAGTGTGGATGACGGATCACCACCTCAAGCTGAACCTCGGCAAGACGGAGCTGCTCTTCCTCCCGGGAAGGACTGCCCGTTCCATGATCTCGCCATCACGGTTGACAACTCCATCGTGTCCTCCTCCCAGAGCGCTAAGAACCTTGGCGTGATTCTGGACAACACCCTGTCGTTCTCAACTAACATCAAGGCGGTGGCCCGTTCCTGTAGGTTCATGCTCTACAACATCCGCAGAGTACGACCCTGCCTCACACAGGAAGCGGCGCAGGTCCTAATCCAGGCACTTGTCATCTCCCGTCTGGATTACTGCAACTCGCTGTTGGCTGGGCTCCCTGCCTGTGCCATTAAACCCCTACAACTCATCCAGAACGCCGCAGCCCGTCTGGTGTTCAACCTTCCCAAGTTCTCTCACGTCACCCCGCTCCTCCGCTCTCTCCACTGGCTTCCAGTTGAAGCTCGCATCCGCTACAAGACCATGGTGCTTGCCTACGGAGCTGTGAGGGGAACGGCACCTCAGTACCTCCAGGCTCTGATCAGGCCCTACACCCAAACAAGGGCACTGCGTTCATCCACCTCTGGCCTGCTCGCCTCCCTACCACTGAGGAAGTACAGTTCCCGCTCAGCCCAGTCAAAACTGTTCGCTGCTCTGGCCCCCCAATGGTGGAACAAACTCCCTCACGACGCCAGGACAGCGGAGTCAATCACCACCTTCCGGAGACACCTGAAACCCCACCTCTTTAAGGAATACCTAGGATAGGATAAAGTAATCCCTCTCACCCCCCCCTCCTTAAAAGATTTAGATGCACTACTGTTCCACTGGATGTCATAAGGTGAATGCACCAATTTGTAAGTCGCTCTGGATAAGAGCGTCTGCTAAATGACTTAAATGTAAATGTAATGAAATGATGGATGGAATGATGAAATGATGGATGGAATGATGAAATGATGGATGGAATGATGAAATGATGAATGGAATGATGGATGGAATGATTGATGGAATGATGGATGGAATGATGAATGGAATAATGAATGGAATGATGGATGGAATGATGAAATTATGGATGGAATGATGAAATTATGGATGGAATGATGAAATGATGAATGGAATGATTGATGGAATGATGAATGGAATGATGAAATTATGGAATGATGGATGGAATGATTGATGGAATGATGGATGGAATGATGAATGGAATGATGGATGGAATGATTGATGGAATGATGATGGAATGATGAAATGATGGATGGAATGATGATGGAATGATGATGAATGATGAAAGTATGGATGGAATGATGAAATGATGGATGGAATGATTGATGGAATGATTGATGGAATGATGAATGGAATGCTGAAATGATGGATGGAATGATGGATGGAATGATGAATGGAATGATGAATGGAATGATGGATGGAATGATGGATGGAATGATGGATGATTGATGGAATGATGAATGGAATAATGAATGGAATGATGAAATTATGGATGGAATGATGAATGATGGATGGAATGATTGATGGAATGATGGATGGAATGATGGATGGAATGATTGATGGAATGATGGATGGAATGATGAATGGAATAATGAATGGAATGATGAAATTATGGATGGAATGATGAAATTATGGATGGAATGATGAAATGATGGAAATGATTGATGGAATGATGAATGGAATGATGAATGGAATGATGGAAAATGGAATGGAATGATGAAATGATGGATGGAATGATGAATGGAATGCTGAATGGAATGATGGATGGAATGATGAAATTATGGATGGAATGATGAAATTATGGATGGAATGATGAAACTATGGATGGAATGATTGATGGAATGATGAATGGAATGATGGATGGAATGATGAAATTATGGATGGAATGATGAAATTATGGATGGAATGATGAAATTATGGATGGAATGATTGATGGATGGAATGATGAAATTATGGATGGAATGATGAAATGATGGATGGAATGATTGATGAAATGATGAATGGAATGATGAATGGAATGATGGATGGAATGATGAAACTATGGATGGAATGATTGATGGAATGATGATGGAATGATGAAATGATGGAATGGATGGAATGATGAAAATGATGGATGGAATGATGAAATTATGGATGAATGATGGATGGAATGATGGATGAATGATGGATGGAATGATGATGAATGGAATGAAATTGATGGAATGATGAATGGAATGATGAAATGATGGATGGATGGAATGATGGATGAATGATGGAATGGAATGAATGAATGGAATGATGGATGGAATGATGGATGAAATTGATGGAATGGAATGCTGAAATGATGGATGGAATGATGATGGAATGATGAATGGAATGATGGATGGAATGATGAAATGATGGATGGAATGATGAATGGAATGATGGATGGAATGATGGATGGAATGATGAATGGAATGATGGAGGGAATGATGAAATGGAATGATGAATGGAATGATTGAAATGATGGATGGAATGATGAATGGAATGATGGAGGGAATGATGGAAATGATTGATGGAATGATGGATGGAATGATGAATGGAATGATGAATGGAATGATGGATGGAATGATGGATGGAATGATTGATGAAATGATGGATGGAATGATGAATGGAATAATGAATGGAATGATGAAATTATGGATGGAATGATGAAATGATGGATGGAATGATGAATGGAAAGATGGATGGAATGATTGATGGAATGATTGATGGAATGATGGATGGAATGATGAATGGAATAATGAATGGAATGATGAAATTATGGATGGAATGATGAAATGATGGATGGAATGATTGATGAAATGATGGATGGAATGATGAATGGAATGATGGATGGAATGATGGATGGAATGCTGAAATGATGGATGGAATGATGAATGGAATGATGGATAGAATGATGAAATGATGGATGGAATGATGAATGGAATGATGGATGGAATGACGAATGGAATGATGGAGGGAATGATTGATGGAATGATGAATGGAATGATTGCTGAAATGATGGATGGAATGATGAATGGAATGATGGATGAATGATGGATGGAATGATGATGGAATGATTGATGGAATGATGGATGGAATGATGAATGGAATGATGAATGGAAAGATGGAATGATTGATGGAATGATTGATGGAATGATGGATGGAATGATGAATGGAATGATGGAATGATGAATGATGGAATGATGAAATGATGGATGGAATGATGAATGGAAAGATGGATGGAATGATTGATGGAATGATTGATGGAATGATGGATGGAATGATGAATGGAATGATGAATGGAATGATGAAATTATGGATGGAATGATGAAATGATGGATGGAATGATTGATGAAATGATGGATGGAATGATGAATGGAATGATGGATGGAATGATGGATGAATTGATGGATGGAAAATGATTGATGGAATGATTGATGGAATGATTGATGGAATGATTGATGGAATGATGAAATGATGAATGGAATGATGAATGGAATGAATGGATGGAATGATGGATGGAATGATGGATGGAATGATGAAATGATGGATGGAATGATGAAATGATGAATGGAATGATGAATGGAAAGATGGATGGAATGATTGATGGAATGATGGATGGAATGATGAATGGAATAATGAATGGAATGATGAAATTATGGATGGAATGATGAAATGATGGATGGAATGATTGATGAAATGATGGATGGAATGATGAATGGAATGATGGATGGAATGATGGATGGAATGATGGATGAATTGATGGAATGGAATGCTGAAATGATGGATGGAATGATTGATGGAATGATGAATGGAATGATGGATAGAATGATGAAATGATGGATGGAATGATGAATGGAATGATGGATGGAATGATGGATGGAATGACGAATGGAATGATGGAGGGAATGATTGATGGAATGATGAATGGAATGATTGCTGAAATGATGGATGGAATGATGAATGGAATGATGGAGGGAATGATGGAGGGAATGATTGATGGAATGATTGATGGAATGATGGATGGAATGATGAATGGAATGATGAATGGAAAGATGGATGGAATGATTGATGGAATGATTGATGGAATGATGGATGGAATGATGAATGGAATAATGAATGGAATGATGAAATTATGGATGGAATGATGAAATGATGGATGGAATGATGAATGGAAAGATGGATGGAATGATTGATGGAATGATTGATGGAATGATGGATGGAATGATGAATGGAATAATGAATGGAATGATGAAATTATGGATGGAATGATGAAATGATGGATGGAATGATTGATGAAATGATGGATGGAATGATGAATGGAATGATGGATGGAATGATGGATGAATTGATGGATTGGATTGCTGAAATGATTGATGGAATGATTGATGGAATGATTGATGGAATGATTGATGGAATGATGAATGGAATGATGAATGGAATGATGAATGGAATGATGGATGGAATGATGGATGGAATGATGGATGGAATGATTGATGGAATGATGGATGGAATGATGGATGGAAATGAAATGGGATGGAATGATGAAATGATGGATGGAATGATGAAATGATGGATGGAATAATGAATGGAATGATGGATGGAATGATGAAATGCCCTACCCTGTGCTCTGACCTCTTTCTCCCCTCTCTCTCCAGATGAAATCTTGCGTCTTGTGACGGCCGGCCGCCCAACAACCTGCCCGCTTGACCCTATCCCCTCCTCTCTTCTCCAGACCATTTCCGGAGACCTTCTCCCTTACCTCACCTCGCTCATCAACTCATCCCTGACCGCTGGCTACGTCCCTTCCGTCTTCAAGAGAGCGAGAGTTGCACCCCTTCTGAAAAAACCTACACTCGATCCCTCCGATGTCAACAACTACAGACCAGTATCCCTTCTTTCTTTTCTCTCCAAAACTCTTGAACGTGCCGTCCTTGGCCAGCTCTCCCGCTATCTCTCTCAGAATGACCTTCTTGATCCAAATCAGTCAGGTTTCAAGACTAGTCATTCAACTGAGACTGCTCTTCTCTGTATCACGGAGGCGCTCCGCACTGCTAAAGCTAACTCTCTCTCCTCTGCTCTCATCCTTCTAGACCTATCGGCTGCCTTCGATACTGTGAACCATCAGATCCTCCTCTCCACCCTCTCCGAGTTGGGCATCTCCGGCGCGGCCCACGCTTGGATTGCGTCCTACCTGACAGGTCGCTCCTACCAGGTGGCGTGGCGAGAATCCGTCTCCACACCACGTGCTCTCACCACTGGTGTCCCCCAGGGCTCTGTTCTAGGCCCTCTCCTATTCTCGCTATACACCAAGTCACTTGGCTCTGTCATAACCTCACATGGTCTCTCCTATCATTGCTATGCAGACGACACACAATTAATCTTCTCCTTTCCCCCTTCTGATGACCAGGTGGCGAATCGCATCTCTGCATGTCTGGCAGACATATCAGTGTGGATGACGGATCACCACCTCAAGCTGAACCTCGGCAAGACGGAGCTGCTCTTCCTCCCGGGGAAGGACTGCCCGTTCCATGATCTCGCCATCACGGTTGACAACTCCATCGTGTCCTCCTCCCAGAGCGCTAAGAACCTTGGCGTGATTCTGGACAACACCCTGTCGTTCTCAACTAACATCAAGGCGGTGGCCCGTTCCTGTAGGTTCATGCTCTACAACATCCGCAGAGTACGACCCTGCCTCACACAGGAAGCGGCGCAGGTCCTAATCCAGGCACTTGTCATCTCCCGTCTGGATTACTGCAACTCGCTGTTGGCTGGGCTCCCTGCCTGTGCCATTAAACCCCTACAACTCATCCAGAACGCCGCAGCCCGTCTGGTGTTCAACCTTCCCAAGTTCTCTCACGTCACCCCGCTCCTCCGCTCTCTCCACTGGCTTCCAGTTGAAGCTCGCATCCGCTACAAGACCATGGTGCTTGCCTACGGAGCTGTGAGGGGAACGGCACCTCAGTACCTCCAGGCTCTGATCAGGCCCTACACCCAAACAAGGGCACTGCGTTCATCCACCTCTGGCCTGCTCGCCTCCCTACCACTGAGGAAGTACAGTTCCCGCTCAGCCCAGTCAAAACTGTTCGCTGCTCTGGCCCCCCAATGGTGGAACAAACTCCCTCACGACGCCAGGACAGCGGAGTCAATCACCACCTTCCGGAGACACCTGAAACCCCACCTCTTTAAGGAATACCTAGGATAGGATAAAGTAATCCCTCTCACCCCCCCCTCCTTAAAAGATTTAGATGCACTACTGTTCCACTGGATGTCATAAGGTGAATGCACCAATTTGTAAGTCGCTCTGGATAAGAGCGTCTGCTAAATGACTTAAATGTAAATGTAATGAAATGATGGATGGAATGATGAAATGATGGATGGAATGATGAAATGATGAATGGAATGATTGATGGAATGATGGATGGAATGATGAATGGAATAATGAATGGAATGATGGATGGAATGATGAAATTATGGATGGAATGATGAAATTATGGATGGAATGATGAAATGATGGATGGAATGATTGATGAAATGATGAATGGAATGATGAATGGAATGATGGATGGAATGATGGATGAATTGATGGAATGGAATGATGGATGGAATGATTGATGAAATGATGAATGGAATGATGGATGGAATGATGGATGAATTGATGGAATGGAATGATGAATGGAATGCTGAAATGATTGATGGAATGATTGATGGAATGATTGATGGAATGATTGATGGAATGATGGATGGAATGATGGATGGAATGATGAAATGATGGATGGAATGATGGATGGAATGATGAAATGATTGATGAATGGGATGATGAATGGAATGATGGATGGAATGACGAATGGAATGATGGATGGAGAGACAGCCACCTGTGTAGTATGCTGTCCTGTCCTATAGACACCTGGCAGGATGGCAACAGGTGGTACATCTTAGACAGACTGGGCTGAACTGAACAGGGCCATTAAAACTACATTTTATCCACATTTTTACTATTGTGATGTTTTCCCTCTGATTTACAATTTTCTGACATTGGTGAAATCGACCAGCCTACAATCACCAGAGATTGTTGTTGTATTTTGGTGTGTGTGTGATCCAGATGTGATGTCTGCGGAGCGGTGTTCCATGCAGAGTGTCGTCAGAAGGCCCAGCCATGTCCACGCTGTGTCCGCAGGGAGCTCCACCACACGAGAACCTCGTCCTTCTGGAGCCCTAACGACGATACACCAGGCTGCTTCACAATGCCCTACCAGGACACCTGATCACACACAGAGAGAGAAACAGCGGACCCACCTCAGAGCTGCTCTTACCAAAGTGTGTGTGTGTGTGTGTGTGTGTGTGTGTGTGTGTGTGTGTGAGAGAGAGAGTCGGCCAGGATACACAGTAACAGAAGTGTCGATGACTAAGCAAGGATCATGCTCCCTGACACACCTGCTTTTTGATCTGACATCACTCTCACCTGGGAGAGATTGACACTAACGCAACACCCACTGGAGAGGAACTACTCTGCTTTCTGCATGAGAAACACTATTTTCACGCCACTTTAAACAGCTATGACCGGAAGCAGGGGTTGGAACCATTTGTTTTTAAATTTCATTCCACTGTTCTGATCTGCAAAATAAAGTTCCAAAAAGTACTGGTTTATATGGTTCTTCTGTTCCTTTTTAAACCTCCGAAATATATACACTACCAATCACAAATTGACACACCTAGTCATTCAAGTGTTTTTCTTTATTTTGACTATTTTCTACATTGTAGAATAATAGTGAAGACATCAAAACTATAAAAATTACACATATTGAATCATGTAGTAACCCCCAAAAGAGTTAGACAATCGGTGGCTACTTACTTTGGTTACTACATGATTCCATATGAGTTATTTCATAGTTTTTGATGTCTTCACTATTACTCTACAATGTAGAAAATAGTCCAAATAAAGAAAAACCCTGGAATGAGTAGGTGTGTCCACACTTTTGACTGGTACTGTATATTTTTGACATTTAGCTGGACATGAAAGCAATTTCATCTCCATAGGAAAGTCGTTAAGAGCTAATTGTATTTTGCCGTAAGAGCATGGTTTAATCAGGAAGAGAGAGGATGGAGGAAGCTTGCCGTAAGAGCATGGTTTAATCAGGAAGAGAGAGGATGGAGGAAGCTTGCCGTAAGAGCATGGTTTAATCAGGAAGAGAGAGAGCATGGTTTAATGAGAGAGGATGGAGGAAGGAGAGCATGGTTTAATCAGGAAGAGAGAGGATGGAGGAAGCTTGCCGTAAGAGCATGGTTTAATCAGGAAGAGAGAGGATGGAGGAAGCTTGCCGTAAGAGCATGGTTTAATCAGGAAGAGAGAGGATGGAGGAAGCTTGCCGTAAGAGCATGGTTTAATCAGGAAGAGAGAGGATGGAGGAAGCTTGCCGTAAGAGCATGGTTTAATCAGGAAGAGAGAGGATGGAGGAAGCTTGCCGTAAGAGCATGGTTTAATCAGGAAGAGAGAGGATGGAGGAAGCTTGCCGTAAGAGCATGGTTTAATCAGGAAGAGAGAGGATGGAGGAAGCTTGCCGTAAGAGCATGGTTTAATCAGGAAGAGAGAGGATGGAGGAAGCTTGCCGTAAGAGCATGGTTTAATCAGGAAGAGAGAGGATGGAGGAAGCTTGCCGTAAGAGCATGGTTTAATCAGGAAGAAGGAGGATGGAGGAAGCTTGCCGTAAGAGCATGGTTTAATCAGGAAGAGAGAGGATGGAGGAAGCTTGCCGTAAGAGCATGGTTTAATCAGGAAGAGAGAGGATGGGGAAGCTTGGTTTAATCAGGAAGAGCATGGGGAAGCTGGTTTAATCATGGAAGAAGAGAGGATGGGGAAGCTTGCCGTAAGAGCATGGTTTAATCAGGAAGAGAGAGGATGGAGGAAGCTTGCCGTAAGAGCATGGTTTAATCAGGAAGAGAGAGGATGGGGAAGCTTGCCGTAAGAGCATGGTTTAATCAGGAAGAGAGAGGATGGGGAAGCTTGCCGTAAGAGCATGGTTTAATCAGGAAGAGAGAGGATGGAGGAAGCTTGCCGTAAGAGCATGGTTTAATCAGAAGAGAGAGGATGGGGAAGCATGGTTTAATCAGGAAGAGAGAGGATGGAGGAAGCTTGCCGTAAGAGCATGGTTTAATCAGGAAGAGAGAGGATGGAGAAGCTTGCCGTAAGAGCATGGTTTAATCAGGAAGAGAGAGGATAGGGAAGCTTGCCTTAAGAGCATGGTTTAATCAGGAAGAGAGAGGATGGGGAAGCTTGGCGTAAGAGCATGTTTTAATCAGAAGAGATGGTTTAATCAGGAAGAGAGAGAATGGAGGAAGCTTGCCGTAAGAGCATGGTTTAATCAGGAAGAGAGAGGATGGGGAAGCTTGCCGTAAGAGCATGGTTTAATCAGGAAGAGAGAGGATGGGGAAGCTTGCCGTAAGAGCATGGTTTAATCAGGAAGAGAGAGGATGGAGGAAGCTTGCCGTAAGAGCATGGTTTAATCAGGAAGAGAGAGGATGGGGAAGCTTGCCGTAAGAATCATGGTTTAATCAGAGAGAGGATGGAGAAGCTTGCCGTAAGAGCATGGTTTAATCAGGAAGAGAGAGGATGGGGAAGCTTGCCGTAAGAGCATGGTTTAATCAGGAAGAGAGAGGATGGGGAAGCTTGCCGTAAGAGCATGGTTTAATCAGGAAGAGGAGAGAGGATGGGGAAGCTTGCCGTAAGAGCATGGTTTAATCAGGAAGAGAGAGATGGAGGAAGCTTGCCGTAAGGTTTAATCAGCATGGTTTAATCAGGAAGAGAGAGGATGGGGAAGCTTGCCGTAAGAGCATGGTTTAATCAGGAAGAGAGAGGATGGAGGAAGCTTGCCGTAAGAGCATGGTTTAATCAGGAAGAGAGAGGATGGGGAAGCTTGCCGTAAGAGCATGGTTTAATCAGGAAGAGAGAGGATGGGGAAGCTTGCCGTAAGAGCATGGTTTAATCAGGAAGAGAGAGGATGGGGAAGCTTGCCGTAAGAGCATGGTTTAATCAGGAAGAGAGAGGATGGGGAAGCTTGCCGTAAGAGCATGGTTTAATCAGGAAGAGAGAGGATGGGGAAGCTTGCCGTAAGAGCATGGTTTAATCAGGAAGAGAGAGGATGGGGAAGCTTGCCGTAAGAGCATGGTTTAATCAGGAAGAGAGAGGATGGGGAAGCTTGCCGTAAGAGCATGGTTTAATCAGGAAGAGAGGATGGATGGGGAAGAGAGAGGATGGAGGAAGCGTAAGAGCATGGTTTAATCAGGAAGAGAGAGGATGGAGGAAGCTTGCCGTAAGAGCATGGTTTAATCAGGAAGAGAGAGGATGGAGGAAGCTTGGTTTAATCGTAAGAGCATGGTTTAATCAGGAAGAGAGAGGATGGAGGAAGCTTGCCGTAAGAGCATGGTTTAATCAGGAAGAGAGAGGATGGAGGAAGCTTGCCGTAAGAGCATGGTTTAATCAGGAAGAGAGAGAGGAGAAGCTTGGAAGAGCATGGTTTAATCAGGAAGAGAGAGGATGGAGGAAGCTTGCCGTAAGAGCATGGTTTAATCAGGAAGAGAGAGGATGGGGAAGCTTGCCGTAAGAGCATGGTTTAATCAGGAAGAGAGAGGATGGGGAAGCTTGCCGTAAGAGCATGGTTTAATCAGGAAGAGAGAGGATGGGGAAGCTTGCCGTAAGAGCATGGTTTAATCAGGAAGAGAGAGGATGGGGAAGCTTGCCGTAAGAGCATGGTTTAATCAGGAAGAGAGAGGATGGAGGAAGCTTGCCGTAAGAGCATGGTTTAATCAGGAAGAGAGAGGATGGGGAAGCTTGCCG